>NW_027468576.1:32075336-32080336 GCF_046254945.1 Alosa pseudoharengus | reverse complement strand
GTATGTGGGAGAGAGAGAATATGAACCTCTGAGTGTGTGTGCACATGCACAAGAGAGAGATAGTGCGAGTGAGAGAGTGAGAAAGCATGAGACAGAAAGTGTGTGAGTGTGTATGAAAGAGAGAGTGTGTGTCTGTGTGTATGCGTGTGTTATCTGTGGCGCGGTATGATGCTTGCACCTGGAGCAAGGAGGAGCATGTAAGGGTCAGAGGTCGATCCAGACAGAGGCCCTGACTAGACATGGCTCTGCTCTCTGGGCCGAGAGGTCCAGACGACCCCTGCTGTGCCGTCCCACAACACGCACTCGTCTTTTCTTCTAGCTCGCCCCCTTTAACCCCCCGAGCCTCCCGCTTTTCTTGGAGGCTCCCAGTAAATCCATAATTCTCAAATGACCGGTGGCTCAATTATCCACCCCTTGACAACACACCCACACACACACACACACATTCATACACACAATCCACCCCCGCCCCCCCCCCCGCCCCAAAAAAAAAAATCCCATCCCCTTTTCTTGTGACAGATAAAGATTCCCTAAAAACAATTAACCTCTTTCTGGCTGTGGTCTTTTCCCAGGCAGAAGCAGGGAGGAGAGGGGGGCGAGAGAAGGCCCCATCTCCAGACCGTGACGCCTTCTTCTGACACACAAATCATGTTACATAAACCAGGCCGTCTCATGAGGGCCTTCTTTTCTCCCCCTCTTTTAACATTTCATTGGCCCATGCAAATATATCAGTGAGACATTATATTTAACTATGGGACACACACGCATATCTCGAAAAGGACTTGCTTGGGATTAAAAAGCATATTGTATGTTTGGTGAAGTCATTAAAACTTTAGTAAATTATGCCTGCCCTGACGATATTTCAGTGTCAGGACAAGATAAGAGTAGGCATATTGGGAAAGCACCGAATTAACACTTTTTAACTACAGGTAAGGGCTAATTAAGAAGAGATCCCAGGGATTTAAAAGAGAAAATAATCAGCCCCTGAGCTTTGAACGAAGAGCATACCTTAACCTTTTATCACACGCCTTCCTCCATCCCCTCCCCCCTCTTTCTCAGGTCTCAGTCTATATGCCTTGGCCCCATGCCTGCATAAGTCTTTAATAAATGCTTCTCCTCACATGGAGAGCCTCCTATTCATGGCCAGGTAGAATGCTCCTCATTGCAGGAGAGAGAAAAACAGCTTGTTGCTTCCATTGAGCCTTTATTACACCCTTTCAAAGAACGAGGGTGGGGTGGGGATGGAGAGAGGAGGGGGGGGTGAGAAAGAAAACGAAAGAAAAGAAAGATCTCTCCTCTTAATGCCACTAAGGCTAGCCACATTTTCCTTCTTTCTTTGTCTCTCTCTCCTCCGAGTGAAAAATAAAATTGTTAAAAAACTCAGAATGGTCTGAGAAGACTAGGCGTGGGTCATTTTTGTTTCCAAGAAGCCAATCACGGCCGTATCAACACCAACCTTGAGGGAATCATAATCTCTCAACAAAAAACCGCACCATACAAAAACAGACCCTAATCACACAAACATTTAAGGGATGGCATAAACAAGCTTCACAACTAGCTAACAATAGCTAGTTACACAATTACAAAAAAACAAAACAAATTTCCACATAAATGCTACATGTTCACAAAGCTCACCGGTCTCCATGGCACTACATACATATTTATATTATATATATATATATATATATATATATATATATATATGTGTCACAGCTATAATGTCAGTGGCAATAAAATACTTTTACCATGACAAAGACCAGATTTGTGCCACACACAGGCTCATTTTGGACTGGGACTGGCACAATTACGCAGAAGCTGTTTTTGTCCCTTTTCATGGGAGTCAGAAGCCGCCCCAGCAAGCAAACACTTCCCAACCACAGCCGAGCATTAACACACAAACCTCAGCACCAGGACAGAAAGCACAACACACAACCACCTCATTAAAACAATATAAGGCAGAAAAAAGGCTGGAATATGAATTGTGTGTGTGTGTGTGTGTGTGTGTGTGTTTGTGTGTGTGTGTGTGTGTGTGTGTGTGTGTTTTATTTTTTAAATGGATCTTGTTGGTTATGATGAGAGACGGAGCCAGGGAGTTATAATGATTGTGACTGCTCGTGACGGATCACGCGAGGCGAAGTCTCTCTTTTGGATTTGGAGCCTGCTCGCCATGGCAGAGAGAGATGAAAAGAACCTTTCCTTGATATATTCAGCACGAGAACTAAACAAAACATGAAATAGTCAAGTGTGCGGATAGCAGAAAAAAATGCGAGAAACATCACAGCTAGATGCAGTGAGGTGAGATTCACCTCTCCCAAAATATAAAGAATTTCCAAGAAGAAGGACTCAGACACCATGTGCAGTTAAATGTTTAAACAGATCAGAAACACATCATGTACCTACACACACACACACACACACACACACACACAGGCCTTCACTCAGCTTTCTTTACAGCCTCTGTTTTCAATACAGCTTACTGTAAACCGTTAAATAGGGAAATACATTTTTAAAAAAATCTTATGAATTACATATACTGCCACTCAAAAATGTTGTGTGTGCTTGCCAAATACACCCCTTCACACACACATGCAGTCTTGTCATTCATATTTTCCCCTCCTCTCGTATATGTGTTCAGATGTGTGTGTGTGTGTGTGTGAGAGAGAGAGTCCAGCCCAGCAGCTTTCGTGGACGAAGCGGGCAGAGCTGGCCCCAGCGAGAGAGAGGGAGAGAGAGAGAGAGAGGGAGAGAGAGGGAGGAAGACAAAATGAGAGAACGACAGACAAAGAGAGAGAACGCATAGAGGAAAGAGACAGAAATGTGGGGTAGTGAGTGTGACACACTGAAGAAGAGAGAGAGAAACAGACAGGGGTGAAATAAACGACTGGTGGCGGTCCAGACGAGCTGGAACTCTGTTGATCATTATGTCTCGCCTTCAGGTGTCTCAGGCAGGGGCGGGTGTCTCAGCGAGGAGGGGTAGAGAGCAGCGCAGCCAGACAAAGAAGCAGCATACCAGCAGAACAGAAAAAAAAACTGAAACACTATAAAAATTTGATTAGGCGATCCACCACTTAAGTGACTTTCTGTGTTCTGCCTCTCTCTCTCTCTTTCCTTCTCTCTCCCTCTCCCCCTGTCTCAACCCCCCCCCCCCCTTCTCTTTTCCCTTTAGAACACAGCTCCAGAGAGCCAGACAGACTGACTTTATAGGTCTTAATTAAAAACATCTGAAGCCTTTCAGACATCAAACAGCTGGCCGGTTGGATTTGATTGCATTGAATTTAAGAAAATTTGTGGCCATTTTTTTTTCTCAGCCATTGTCACCCATCTCTCCTTCCTGTGTCTGGCAGTCAATGTATACGGTAGGTCTTCCCCAATAGCATGACCTCAAACAAAGTGAATTTGAGGTAACTGAAATACACAAGACCTCCTACGGCCAGCCATTTAAGGCCATATGCAAAGACACTTCGCCACTGAACATGTGAACCACATCAAACACTCCCCAGTGCCTGAACACTCAATCCGTTCAGTGCTACAAAATCACCACACCAACTTGCTTGTTGATATATAAAAAAAAAATAAAGAACTAAGTCATTCTCAACTAAGTCAACTTGCTTGTCACATTTAGCAGTTATGCATTCAAAATAAATGCTATAACATAGATAAAGAACCTTAATTGTAGAACAAATTGGGTTATTTGAGCGTGAAAAAATATTCTATAGTTTTTAACAGTGTTTTATGAAGAAGGACTTATGGGAGGGAGGGAGCCAGACTGACGGAAAAACAGAGCTAGAAAGAACATTCCAACCCCAATGTCAACAGCTCTACAGTCGGAGATGACAAAAGGACAGGTTGCCTACAGTAGCCTATATGTGAACTTAAACATTAACTACCATGCCAAGACACTAGTCTGCTATTCACATTAGCTTATTCGACTGATTGCCCATGCACAGGCCTGTCGACCAGAAGAAGAAAAGCAGGGTCACCTGTTTTACCGGCCGGTATGTAGACTATAGCATGCTATTTACTTTATCATAAAACTACAAGTTCAAAAGAAATGTAACAGACTATGACAAATAAAAAATCACATAAGATGGAAAGAGAATCTTTCGATTCAGTGTTTACAAACTGATTATGTTGAATAAGATATTTAGATATTGCAAAATATAATATTTAAAACTACACCGTCTAATTGGTTTCCATTTTGTGGTGACGCACCATAGCATCATATAATTTAAAGATTGTATCAATCGAAAGTAGGCTATATTTTCTGGAGAGTAGAAATATGGTCACTTACTATTCAGTTTGTAACTGCAGCAGAGAAGTAGGTTGCGTCGTGTCAGAAAGTCCGTGGACACCCGCCAAAGACTGCTGAAACGCAAGGCGCTTCATTAAAAGTTGCGAGGATATGTAGAAGCCTACTTGGGCGGCAGTCGCAGTCCTGTTGCCGTAGTTTCTAACACCAGCGCAGTCTGCAGAAGGAAAGCTGCGGGAAACGATGTGAAGGCTGTCATGTGAGTGCAAGGGTGGGCGTACGAATGGATCCACTTGCAGGACGACGTAAGAGACCGCTCTCATGATGTAGGTGGGATCAGCTTCGTTCGTTGTGCAGGATACTTCAGTGTGCAAAGAACATCGTATATGATGTAGGCGCGACCATACAGTTGATCCCGCCTACATTGTGAGTAGCCCGTCTATCCTACAGGTCCATCCATTTTGGTTGCCACCATCATGTGACCAGAAAAGAATCAAACCATTGGTCAAATGCGCATAAATTGATAAGGCTCGGCTTTGTTCCAATGAATTAGGACCAAAACTCTGAACACGACGACCGCCCCTTCCCTAATCGAAATTAATGTGCAGAAATGTGTAAACGAGGTAAGATATTCGCATGTTACTTCAACAAAAAATCTCAAGAAATTAGGGAATGAGGAAAAATAACACTGTAATTTAACTTTAAACAATTATGCAAAGGAGAAAAACTGTGATACCATGACAATGTCAGG
>NW_027468576.1:32032836-32072836 GCF_046254945.1 Alosa pseudoharengus | reverse complement strand
GCAATGCAAAACCATGATGAAAATAAAAGTATTTTATTTATGTATTTGTAATTTTAGGAATTATGGCAATATAGTCCTCTGTTACATACTTTTCCAAATTCACTAGAATAAATGACTTAAGTTTGATTTAGATGTATCTATCTACCGTATATCTCTGCTCTTACAGGTATGTCTCAGAGTTGAGGGTCTCTCTGATAAGGAATTTAGTACATTTTCTGCTGAGCTCTCTCATACTGCAGTATTCTGCGCGTCTAGACATGCCAGGTTTTACTTTCTGTGCTCAG
The DNA here is from genome assembly GCF_046254945.1 of Alosa pseudoharengus. NCBI lineage: Eukaryota > Metazoa > Chordata > Actinopteri > Clupeiformes > Clupeidae > Alosa > Alosa pseudoharengus. Next base: position 32,072,552 of record NW_027468576.1, on the reverse strand, counting down.
CAATCCAGGGGTCGTGGCCTTGAGTCAGCCTGTCGCTTTCTGGATATATTTACTAATAAATAACTTTAAATGTAAAGATTTTTTGTTTGCTGGGTAAGTAATGGATAGAGTCCTCAGTGCATCCCACTTAAACATCGGCAAAACCCTTATAAAAAAAAAAAGTGGTACAAACTTTCTTCACTCTCCATAAAATAGGAGCTCAGGATATTATGCTCTTTGACAGTGGGGAACATTTTCATGATTGCACTGTTGTTCTAAACACTAATGATATAACCCCAAACAACCCCCATATATCTGAACAGACTGAGGCACAGCGGGGCTAACGGCTTTAATTGCCCCGCGTTTGGAGGGCGACCCACGGGGGGAAGTCCGCCGCACGGCTCGCTGCCGTCTCCATCTGCTCTGGAGCGGCTCGCCTCTTGCCGCCGTGCCATGATGGACTGGCTGTTCCCCGCATGTCCTCCAGGAGCCCTCTCTGCTAGGAGCCTCCAGCCTGATCCCAGAGCTCCGGACGAGGGGGCCACTCTAGCAGCTGCTGCCCCCGTCCCTATCCCCAAAGCCAAGCACTGGGGAGTGGAGGAGGAGAGTCCAGTGACTCGAAAAAAGACTGAGAGAGAGAGGGGTGTTGAGATCAGAGTGTGTGTGTGTGTGTGTGTGTGTCGGGAGGTGATTTAATAGTGTTAGCATAGGCATAGCTGATCTGTTCACACTGGCATCAAAATGGTGTGGAGGGGGCATCTCTACAATGGAAATGTATGTCAGAGGTCTGTGTGTGTGTGTGTGTGTGTGTGTGTGTGTGTGTGCAGGTGCATGTGTGTGTGTATGTGTGTTTAGGGAGGGGCTGGCTGAGTACATCACGTCCCCTGGTAGCACTATGGTCTTGGGGCAGATAAAATCTAGAGCACAGATAGACAGAGGTGAGCGCCTTGCGGTGTGCGCTGGATGTGAGACCACAGTGTGGAACTGCCATTTCCTCTGTGTGTGTGTGTGTGTGTGTGCGTGTGTGTGTGTGTGTGCGTGTGTGTGTGTGTGTGTGCGTGTGCGTGTGCGTGTGCGTGTGCGTGTGCGTGCGTGTGTGTGCGTGTGTGTGTGTGTGTGTGTGCGTGTGTGTGTGTGTGTGCATGTGTGTGTGTGTGTGTGTGCGTGTGTGTGTGTGTGTGCGTGTGTGTGTGTATGCGTGTGTGTGCGTGTGTGTGTGTTTGTGTGTGTGTGTGTGCATGGTTCACACCACTCTGCTCACGCCCAAGCCTCTGTAATCTCCTTCTCCTATTGTGGTGGGAAGGCACCGAGACCAGTCGATTTTGTCAGCGAAGAGGAGAAAGCGTTTCATATCTGTTTAAAATACAGACCCTTCAGTTTGTTCACTTGATGCTATATTTATGTCAGATATCTGACAATTTACTGTGGTTGTGGATACATGGTCTGCAATGTGGTAGATCTAAAGAAATCACTTTAACAAATGTGTTTTTCTTCACTTCTGAAGACATTTTCTATAAAAAAAAGCTTTGTATTAGGTTGCACTGGAGGGTTTAGGGCCAGTTTCAGTTTAGTAATTTGTGAAATTACAAGCAAACAACAAATAGTGTCCAATTTTCTTCCCCTATATAAATAAATGTCTTTGATTCAGCCAGATTCTGTATAAATAGGCCTACTAATTATACTAAAATATAGTTTTAGTTTAGTTTTTTGCACAGTTTCTGATGGTCTCCACTTTGCTTCCAAAGAGACAAGTCATTGCTTGAAAAATAAATTATACCCCTATAATATAGATTTTTTACACTTAGATTAGCAGACGCATTTTTATTCCACCTCCATAAGAGGTGACAATGTGTGCAGCCATTTTGTTAGAGGGGGAAAAAAGCCTGGCAGAAACATAAATGTCAAACCGCGGGGCTTATAATTCTCCGCAGTTTGATCATGACATGGCGCCGTCATCCATCCATCAGCACGCGCTTCATGTCGTACAGTCCTGCCGCGCGAGATGTCGTGTTCAATCCCGAGACCCGTGTGCTGTAAGGATGCAGGAATGTGGAGGACAAGAGAGCGTTGTGTGCAGAGGAGCGGATTGAGGTCATTTCAAAGACCTCAGCTGTACTAGAGGCTTCACCTGTCACCGCCCAGGGGCCCCTCTCTCTCTCTCTCTCTCTCTCTCTCTCTCTCACTCTCACTCTCTCTCTCTCTCTCTCTCTCTCACTCACTCTCTCTCTCTCTCGCTCACTCTCTTTCTCTGTATAACATGCAAAAGCCCTTCACCTTTCAAGCCTTAGCACCCAGGCTAGGATCAGTGAGCCAGAGGGAGTTGTGCACAATCATGCGTGCTCCTCTGAGCTAATTCTCTACGGAAGCTTTAGTTATGTTCCCTTTTTCTCCTTTTTTCTCACAGACACAAACACACACTACTAAAACTGTACATGTGTGTGTTTGTGTGTGTGTGTGCATGTGTGTGTTTATTTCTTTAATGCCCTTTTCTGTACCATTCTTTAGCCTTTTTTTTCTTTTTTCCCCTCTGTTTTATTTTCTTTCTTTCTTTCTTTCTTTCTTTCTTTCTTTCTTTCTTTCTTTCTTTCTTTCCATTGTCTATTCTTGAACACACCCCCATCCACCCACATGCAAACACGTACATTCTCTCATTCTCTCTCACACACACTTTACATTAAGAAAAAGACATGGAAAAAAATTGGTGTTAAAAAAAAAGAAAACACGAAAAAACGTGAAGCTCTTGGCAAGCGATGATGGAGTCACTCCCTCTTGGCCAAGCCCCCCTCCTAAAAAAAAGAACTTTAGTCAGCTCTCGGAGCCCGACACTAGTGAGCCGCACATAAACAACACTCCTCCCAAAGGAGGACACTTCCTATAGGGGCGTCGGATGCTGGCCGCACAAACACAGCTTTCAGCGCAACGGTGTCATCCCGTCCCCTATAAAACTTTATCAGCATACAATGGCTGCACTGCAGTCACACACTGTTATTAGGTTTCCAGGTCAGTGTTGGTTTTAATTAGACGTTATGGGAGGAGGGATAGGTGCAGGCAGCCTGCTAAGCTCAATGTCTTGAGGTTTCTGTGCTGGTTGCTTTGAAATGTGTTGCTGTGGGTGTGTGTGTGTGTTGTTTTCGGTTTAGTTTGGTTTTGAATTAGACATGAGACACAGATTTGCGTTTCTTATATTTGTGCATTTATTTTATTGTATAGGCTCTTGATTTATTCCAATATTTGTTATGAAGGGATACTGAAATATGTGTACTTGTACTGAAATACTAAAAAGATGCCATAAAATAAAATACTATAATAATAGTATCTATAATAATATCTGATAATAATGTGAATTTGGGACGCCAAAATGAACATCACAGTGAGAGCACAGAGATTCATTCACACCGGTATAGGTGATCGTCATGCTTATCTGTGTCCACCAAGTGCATTGTGGGATGCTTATCTACATCTCCACTTGTGCACTTAAGCAGCTGTACCACCGCCGACCCCACACTGTACGAGGGCCTCTAAATAATTGATCTGCTTGTACCTGTGAAATGACTCTAGCTCTTATTTTAAAGCCCCAAACTAATGTATAATTAAACACATTGCCACATGAAAGTGCATAGGAGATAAGATCAGGGTGGAGTACAAATGCATTTCAGTAGATTATCGATGACAAAAAATACCTGCTTTTCAAATTAGATGAAATTTCATTAAAATGTTTGTTTATGTTTCTTGCTTAAACAAAACATGTTTATGCAGTACATCATGAAAACATATTTCAGCAAAACCCATCTGTTGTTAAATCCACAAACGTGTATTACCACCGGAAAATGATGACGGTTTGAAACTCTGCAGGCACAAGAGAGAGTGAGTACACTCTTTTTCTTTTTCTTGACATACATCCGGGTTTTTTTGCTTCTTTTTATGGAGGACGACAAAAAAGGAAATCAAGTTAAGTTGATCTCTTGGGACCTATGAAGTGGACACGCAGTTTTTGTTTTCACTGAAGGTCCGGCCTCATCTCTTTTGCATTGTCTACACAGTATCCTGTCCACCCAGAGCGTAAAGCTGTCCCAGACACTCGCACTTTCAGTGCCGGCCTTGTCCTTTATATAACAGCAGGACACCCATTATGAAAATATCACATTTCTTTCTCTTTTTTTTGGTTCTTGTCTTCCTCTGGATTTTTTTTTTTGGTGCTTTCTTGTCTTCACATGCCAAAAATGTAGAGCCCCATGTCAAGACAAGGCGTTTGGACTCTCAGACGCGCGGGGTTGGCGCGACGAGCGGCGACAGGGACGACGACGGGCGAGCCGATCTCCACATCTGTCTGCCGCTGAATTTTAATATCTCCACCTTGCAGGCAGCTGCAAGAGGAAAAAGGCTTAACGCTTGAGGCTTTATCCCTACACCCCCACACCCACACCTCCCCGTGCCTGCTGTGAAGAAAAAGTCTAAGGTGTCACTCCACCAGCAACCCCCACTGTCACCACTACCACCACCACTGCTCTATCCAACAGAAAGCCCGTAGAGCCAGTCTCCACGGTGGATAATCAAAAATGGTATGGTGGTTGTGTGTGTGTGTGTGTGTGTATGTATGTGAGAGTACTGTATGTTAGGGATGGGGGGGGCACTGTGAGAGACTGATAAGAGCTCACAAGTGGATCCATACCATACCAGTGGCGTGCGGATCGGATACACCGAAACGTGACAGGTTCTAAACAGATCCCATACATCACGCCTTTGGGATTTGGTTGGAGAAATTAGAATGCGGAAAATAACGTGCAATGTGTACGTGGCGCAAGGAAAAAGGGATAAAGACAGGGCATTAACATATTCTATAGGATGAGAAGCTCAAGGATGCTTTCCCCCAACACACACACACATATGCTGGCACACAAGCCTAATACCTCATCATGAAAAAGCTGGAAGCATCTTTCATCTTTTTGAAACACTCATGCTGCATATGCAGCACAAACCTCCATGCCTTTCATAATAGTGAACTCCATTTTCTAATGCTGCTAAATAGTCCTTCTAATAAAAAGCTTTAGAATGAGACAACTGATAACTGTAACTGAAAACATGGGGGTGCCACACTTTGTAGATGTAATTATACCCCATAAAGGCTTAATACAATTGCCTCTCAGTTGGTCCTCTGTTGTCTTCATGTATTTCTCCTTCTTCCACGTAGTGAAAGTACTAGTCACACAGACACAGACACTTCATGTGTTTCCTTTTCCTTTTTTGGTGAAAGTTGTTTTTTTTTTTATCAGGAGGTGTGAGAGTGTAGATGGTGAGAAAATAACTTGAGTGAGAAACGTCTGCTCACGATAGTCTACTGTAAGTGCCTCCTCCGAGTCTCATTACCCAACCTGCCAGGGTCGTGTGCATTAGGAGAGGATTATCTACAGCGCCCGCTCATGACATTGTTGCATACTTCAAATACAATCAGCAAAGAAAACAAGCAAATAAAGTGAAAAGGCTACTATGAGAGAAAATAAAATAAACTAAAGCTGAATAATTAAACCTAAAAGTTAAACTAAACTAAAGCAATGGACAAAAATACTCTGAGCTGAGCTGATAAATGTAGATTAAAATATGCGATACATACAGCTGCTACCCTACCATATAGTAACACCTCGGAACTGTAACACTGTTTGCCTTCCCAAACTGCCCTGCTCATAAGCTAATGGCAACTCAACATGTACAGCCCATGTGATGAATTCCCAGTCAAATAATGGCCCCCCACTCCTCTCAGATGAATGGTGCATTTCACTCCAGTCTATCTATGAGAGGTCCCAGACACATTGGAGGATAATTTACTGCCCCAAATGAATATACAATATCCTGTGACAGGATATAACAAGGTATCCCTACCAGACCACATGATATTGGGTTGCATGGAAGAGGAGGAGGTAGGAGGGCAGGACAGTACACACACACACACACACACACACACACACACACACACATCTAGTGTTGTACACATGAACACATAAATGTACATGCACACAGACATAAATACATACATATTGGACACACAAAGGCCCATAGTACAGACAGTCAGGGCCCTTGGAAGTAATTTGTGAGAAGAATACATGCAAGCTCAGGCACTATACACACACACATCCAAACAGAGACACACACACACACACACACACACACACACACACACACACACATACGCACACACACACACACACACACACACACACACACACACGCACACACACACACACAGACACACGCACACACACACACACACACGCACACACACACACACACACACACACACACACACACACACACGCCTCTCAGAAGGCCTTGCTGAAGAATGAGGTCTCTGTACAGTGGAGCGCTGCGCAGCATGGCGTCTGTGAAGAGAGGTGCCCGGCCTGTACATTTGCAATACATTAAAGTAAACACAGGGTCAAAAATAGACTCCGCCACACTGGAGGAGACTTTAGGGGAGCCAGCAGGAAGCCTAAAACCAACTTCAGTACAGTCACTCGCTTGGCTTGCATTTTTATTACAGAAATACAGAAAACAACTCAAGACCTTTAAATGGTCATTTACATTTAGTCAGCAAGCAGTCAGCAAGCACTTTTATCCACAACACTATAAAAAGGCAATGACATTTAACCATTTACCATACACTTATAGTACACACACATGCATGTATTATCTATAGACGTGTATGAGAACCATGACATTTGGGTTGTCAGTACTTTGCCCCTCAATATTTGATCTCCAGAGACAGGAACACAACAAGATAACACTTCAGCCAGAGGTCCCTTTGTTCATGTGAGTCTGTTTCGTTTTCTTGCCCTTAGTCCAAAGGAGTGAAACGTCATCACTGGTTTCACGTGGCCTCGTTAGCAGGAAGCTGAGGCAGCGTTGAGCCAGAGGAAGTGCCAGACCTGGCACCGGGGGGATGGCGTACACCAAACGCCACACCAGCACGGCTGTTTTATCACCCAGAGTTCTGATTGGCGGTGGGCTGAGTGGGGTGGCTATTAATTCTGAATAACGGGACACCTATGAAGTAGATCTGATAAAAAAAGGTTAAATCACCGTTCCATATCAATGCTTATGAATGGTAACTATAACAACCATAGTAGGACGACCGTTGAGCCTGGAAGCAGGCTTCGCAACAATGGAATCAACTGTAAACAAGTTAACTGTACACGCTATCGCTGTTATAGGGCCAAAGAAAGTTGTACAACAAACTGAACAAGTTGGCTTCTTTTTAAATGGAGCCGTTTGTTTCCTTTGCGTGCTATAAAGGCATGACTACCTATAGTGGCAACCAGGTGATAAGCGGGATAACGGCCTTCGAGGTGTCCTGTTATACGGAATTAATGGACTTGGGCAGAGGGAGTTCTTTGCCTCTCGCCCTCGTCCATTAATTCCGTATAACAGGACAACTCGGCGGCCGTTATCCCTTACATAAATTCAGAGAACGCACGTGTGTAGGTGAGGGTAGGTAAGACTGTAAGACTGAATCCAGTAAGCATTGATTTAGTGTACTACCATAACCTGCTCCTCATAAAGAAGGGGGTGAGGGGGAGGCTGGGGTGTTGAAGAGGTTATGGGAAAGTAAGGTGGCTGTTTTGAGAGGTAGAGGTGAGGCTTGAGGGTATGGTGGATGTTTGGGGAGGTGGAGGGTATGGTGGCTGTTTGGGGAGGTGGAGGGTATGGTGGCTGTTTCGGAGGTTTGGGGTGGGGGTGGAGGGTATGGTGGCTGTTTGGGGAGGTGGGAGCTGTCAGATTTGCGAGGTGCAGTTTCTGCTGGACTAGCAGACTGTTGAAGGGTGAGAATTGGCTGATTAATGTATTAGGAGTTTGTGCTGAAAGGGGGCCTCTCGTCTCTGGGGTGTCATCGTATTATTTCAGTTTCACATAGACACACACGCTCGCGCACACACACGCACACACACACACACACACACACACACACACACACACACACACACACACACACACACACACATGCACATACACACACACACACACACACACACACACACACACACACACAGATGCACAGATGCACAAAGAGAGATAGAGAGACAGAGAGAGAGAGAGAGCAAGAGAGAGAGAGAGAGAGAGAGAGAGGGTCAGTATGTTTTTGAGTTTCTCTCTGTGTTTGCTGTAAACATGAAAACCGCAGCCAGGTGTGTATCAAAGGCCTGGCTGCCAGTGTGGAGTCGTGGGCTTGGACTCCAACTGTGAAGTCCACGAGGAGGAATGTGCTTCACTGGCATCAGCAGCTCTGACTGGGGTCCCTCACTACAAACAGACATGAATGAAGGGCCGCGTGTGAAAACCTCAAGATACATGCTCCAGTAGTGGATGGAGAAGAATGCTTCTCTCCACAGCCTTCGCCTCTACAGCACATCTGTCTCATTCACCCCTTAGCAAAAAAAAACAAACATACATTCACACATTCAAAAAAGTAAACCTCAACAATACACACACACACACACAGAGACACACACACACACACACACACACACACTTACAGGAATGTATACACACAAACATGCGTTCACACATTCACACATTCAGATAAGTGAACCTCAAGAACACCCACATACACACACACACACACACACACACACACACACACACACACATACACACACACATATTCATCCATGACGTGCACACCTTTGCAAGTATGCATGCACACACTCAAATCTTTATTCACATATACAGGCATTGTTACTATCCATTTAAATAATAACTCTCATCAGCATACACCCACTTCAATTCACTCACACTCTCTCACATACGCTCACACTCTCACTTATTCACTCACTCACTAAAGCACACACACACACACACACACGCACACGCAAACTCAGTTGGCCTCAGTCGAGCCTTCATCTCCACGCTGAGAGCCGGTTGGGGCCCGTGGATCTTTCCTGTGCGATGCTATCAGTCTGTGAGTGACTTGACAGCTGCGTGCCGCCGCACTGAGCTGCTGCTGCTGCTGCTGCTCCGTCGTGGCCCCTATCCAAACACGTCGAAGCCTGAGAGCCGAGGTGGCTGAGGCAGCGAGCGAGCGAGAGAGAGAGAGAGAGAGAGAGAGAGAGAGAGAGAGAGAGCGAGTGGGGAGGCGGGTGGAAGTGGTTAGAAGCCGTTAAAGCCGTGGTTGAGAGAGGTAGGGCCCGTGTGGCCGTGGATGGGAAACAGTCGTTTGAAAAAGGGGGGAGGAGGAGGAGGAGGAGGAGGGGCGGGGGAAGGGTGGAGGTGGAGTGGGTGGAGGAGGGGTGGGGGTGGTGCTGAGGTGGGCTGGGGGAGGAGGAAGAAAGAGGAGGAGGAAGAAGAGGAGAGTAACCTAGTTGCTCAGGGGAGACAAAGAGCAGAGAAGAGAGAGAGAGAGAGAGAGGGAGAGAGAGAGAAAGGGAGAGAGAGAGAGAGAGAGAGAGAAAGAAAGGTTTGAGATGACAAACAAGAAGAGCTAAGGGAGGAAGGGAGAGCGAGAGAGGCAAAAGAGAGATGACTGAGAAGGAGAGAATGTGTCAGACAACAGAGAGAGAGAGGGAGAGAGAGAGAAAGACAGGATGTCTCAGAACGAGAAAGCAAAACCAAAAAAAGACCAAATGGCCCCTGTCAGCAGCCGCCATTCCAAAACACGGGGTTAAAAAACGTGAGAGCTTCACGGCGTCACGTACAGCCGGTGAAATGACGGATCAAAAAACCCACAGAGCGCAAACGCTTCAACGTGATGCTCTTCCTGCTGTTCCACGGAAAGGGGCTGTAACTTTGTACAATCTCCCAGACAGCTTCTCCCCTTTCACACACAGATGACATCTAGGCCAGTCTGCCCACAGATCTACAGTTAGTGGTGTCTCAGATTCCTCAGTGAGCACTAACCACTGCTTCTGAAATTCAACAACGCTTGACCTCACTCAACTAAACCAGACATGTTAGTGAAATTCACTTTCTTTCATTTTCTTTTCTTTTTTTTCACCGTCTCTCACCTTTTTCCAACAGTGTTCACACCTCTACTAAGTGTCTCGGAAGCTAACCCATCTGAGGAAGGTGTGCCTCAAACTAATCTCCGTATTTTTTCCCCCTCCCTTCCTTCAGCCAGAGGACTATCACAAAGTCACCCAAAAGTAGGGTGCTTACATAATGGGGATCACATAGAAAATGTGAAGCACTTAAGAACTTGCTTATGAGACCTTGATATCGTGGTGGTGGTGGTGTGTGTGTGTGTGTGTGTGTGTGTGTGTGTGGGTGTGTGTGTGTGTGTGTGTGTGTGTGTGTGTGTGTGTGTGTGTGTGTGTGTGTGTGTGTAGTGATGTGTGTGTGTATGGTGATGTGTGTGTGTGTGTGGGGAGGCTATCACTAGTATTCCTAATCCAAGAACCGGCGGCGTGATCCATGACTCTCACTAAGCTTCTTCACATGTCACTCATTGCTGACAAGGCGGGAGGATGAGGCTATAATTAGCTGTGCGCTCTTCCTCTGCGCCCGGCCCACCCTCCCTCAATATTCAAGCCTTCGTGTGCTTTCGCCATCCGCCTGCTGGCTTAAGCGCAGGCCTCTTCCTCTTGTGCTAATCTCATGTCGGGCTAACAGTCACAGTTCTGAAGAACTTGCTCCCTCACCCGCTTGACCATTTCAGCTCGTCACTCGACATGTGTTTTAATCACACGCCTGACTCTCTTTTGTCTTTTTTTTTTCATCTGTAATATCACATTATTCATTCACAGCTCCATCTGTATTAACCAGCTGCTTGACCTTGTGATAGAGCATATTCACACAAGTGTGTGCTGCAAAGGTTTAATCCTTTGTTTACTCAAACAATCATCGTATGACATTATAATGTATCGCTCGTACAATAGCGGTGTGGGTACTTGTCAGCAAAATGCATTTATTAAGTAAATCCATCACTGGGAACATAATAAAGGTTGTATGTTGTCAAATATTTACCCATCTGTTTACATTTGTGGCTGCCAAAGGGTGAAAGTAAATCAACAACATTTGATTGTGCTGCTGCTTATTTTTGTTTGTGGGTTTTTCAGTGCAAAGCTGCATGTATTTGTATGTTTTTCTTCTGAGGAAGATGCAGGGCAGAGTGTGTCACATGAGTGCAGTGAGCCTTGCTTGAGTTGGGGAGGAAAAAAGCTCCCATCCTCCCCCTCTGATCCTCGGGGTGTGTGGCCAATCAACGGTGTATGGCCTACATGCTCACTGAAGCATGTGTGTGTGTGTGTGTGTGTGTGTGTGTGTGTGTGTGTTTGTATTTGTGTGTGAGAGTGTATTTATGTGTGTGTGTGTGTGTGTGTGTGTGTGTGTGTGTGTGTGTGTATGTGTGTGTTTGTGTGTGTGTGTGTGTGTGTGTGTGTGTGTGTGTGTGTGTGTGTGTGTGTGTGTGTGTATGTGTGTGTGTATGTGTGTGTTTGTGTGTGTGTGTGTGTGTGTGTGTGTGTGTGTGTGTGTGTGTGTGTGTGTGTGTGTGTGGCTTTGCACTGGCATCTTTACTCTCATCTCTTGCACATCTCTATGCTCCTGTCTTCTTTGTGCATTTATCCAACATGCTCATCATACATATCCCACCCTCTTGAACGGCAGTGCCATCAGATCATCCACATCCACACATTTATTATAATATACAGTATAACATAGAAAGTGGCTATTATTTGAATACCACTGGACACCAATTATGTTTGGGCAAAGATGTAATATTTGTTATTCTTATAGTCTTGACCCTATATCTTGGTAGAATTACTAAGATTGTATCTGTTTGTGTCATTGTATAATTGAAGTATAATGTTAATATAACTCAAATGACCAATTAATTGATAAATCTGTTGGTAGGAACCCACACGTGTCCCTGTAAATATGACTATCTGAAACTGTGTTGTGTAGACCGTTCTACAGCTGATTCCACTGCCCTCTCAGCCTGACAGTGACAAGCCTTTGACTTAATAATTCATAATGGTGGTTTGCCCATCAATTTTTAGCTGACTTGACAGCTTTTTCCCCTCAAAATGCACGGATCAGAGAATATTCAGCGCTGCCAATTATTTTCGATGTAACACACTTGATGAGACATCAGGGCGGTGTAAAAAAAAGCTGCCCTGAGTTAAAAAAAAAAAAACTTCACGTCACTGTCTGTCAAAAAATGTATATTTTCCCTGTGCACAATCTGTGCTCACATAATTATTTAAGGCTTTAAAATGACTGCCCAAACAAGTGCACCCAGAGTTTTGTGTTGTCTCACAAATGGGCACAATATGACATTGTAATACATTTGAGTCGTAACTGGAACAAACCCAACCTCACTAAAACAGACACTGGTGCCATCCTTCCTATTCACTTACAAGATTCAGTGGCATGCAAATCAGGGCTTTTCAGATAATCAATGGCAGCTTTTTAATCAGATATCAGCTGAATCTCAGCTGAGATTTTAGCACAGCGTCGCTCTTTGTCGACGCACAATATTTCGCCTCACTTTCCGCAAGCATTGTTGCGTAACACAAGTGTTGAGAGTGTGTACAAGAGAGACACAGTTATTGTTCTCCTGCTAAATGGCAGAGACAGCATGCTGTAAAAAAATCTCAAACTGGCCTGACAAACAAATTAGTTGTTGTGAGCTTTGGTTAAGTGTGCCGAGAGAAAATAAATGAGATGAAAAAAGGAACAACCTCCTCCTCCTCCATCCCATCCCATCCCATCCACCATCCCCAGGCCTCGTCACCTCCTCTCTCCTCCTCCTCCTCCTCCCTCTCCCCCCCCTCCACTTCTCTCTCTCTCTTCTCTCTCTCCTCCGCTCGGCCGGCTCCGCAGCCTGCTGTGGTTGTGAACAGATTCCGCCCTGGGCCCTGGGCTCCCCTCGCGCTTGCCTGCACACGACGGACAGCCTCTCCGGGGCAGGCCAGGCCAGTCGGCCCTGCTTGTCCTTTAAGTCACTTCCTATGCTGCGGCTGACTGGATACAGGCCCTCCCCCCTCTCTCTCACTCACTCACTCTCACTCACTCACTCACTCTCTCTCTCACTATTTCTGCTGTCTCTAACTGACTGTGGTGATGTGTGTGTGTGTGTGTGTGTGTGTGTGTGTGTGTGTGTGTTTGGGGATAGGGGGGCATCAGCAGTCTGGGTGCAATTTTATAATTGTGGGTGGTTTTATTTCTGTAATATGTAGTTAAATGACAAATAGGAAGGAATGTGTGTGTGTGTGTGTGTGTGTGTGTGTGTGTGTGTGTGTGTGTGTGTGTGTGTGTGTGTGTGTGTGATGAGTGAATAAATAACTGTTCAGAGGTCACTGCTATGTGTATGTGTGTATATGTTTGTGTGTTGGGTGGGGGTGGTGTTGGTGTTGGGAGGCTAAAGCCGAGGCCTGTTATTAGTCGGTTTTGTGGCTTCTGTTACCAACAGCTTCTCAGCCATCTTACTCATATCTGTAGCATGTGGACTGATGTGCAATCCCATCAGACTGCCTACTGCTATTTGACTCTTTCTCTTTCTCATTGCCTAGTGAACCACAGCTCATCACAAGCTCTTAGGCCTTCCCTGGCTTTTGTGTGCTTGTTTGCCTTTTCAGCTTCTAATGTGAACTCACTGCTCCACTTTTTCTGCAACAGGGCTCATAACAACTCCAATTATTACGCACTTCACAAGCAGCAACTGAGGGGCTCAGAATGGAAGGCCATAAGCTCATTCAGATGGCAAGAGATCAGAGATTATAAAGGCAACCCTTGGCGCAAGAGCACTATTTAGCACCTGGGAAATGATGACAAACCAGATTTGACACATTTTGAGAGCGCCTTGAGCCCATTTATCTGCACACACACACACACACACACACACAGCCTGCAGAACATCTCAAAAATCAAATGGCTAATGTGTTGTCAACACCAAGGTCCCAGACCAAGGCTCTACTGTGCTTTTATGAACCCTGGGCGACCAAAAAGGATTATGGGATTGTATTAATATTTGGTGTTCAGTGGGGGCCACAATCTCAGTGCAGGCTTTCAGGATTTACGGCTGCACTTTATGTGGAATGATTTATTAATCTCAGCCAATGGTTGATGATAGCAACTGACAAGCTAATTTTAAAACATGCGTTGAGTCTCACTGCAGGCTATCCCAATTAAGCCAAATTAATCTGGAGGATTGCCAACTGAGCACATTTTCATAATCTTAACATAAGATTTGGTCTGTGGAAAAAAAAAGAAAAGCCAGTTAAAGTTGAGTTGTGCGAGTCCATTTTTACTACGATAAAATAAATTATGAAGAGGATAGAACACCATCAAAGGGGTTCACACTTGCCTCATGATGTGGTCTCATAAAAAAGTGAAACATCAACACTCATATAGGTTTCCCAAGCAGTATTCTAAAGATTATAAAAAGAGACCAAACACCTGGACATTATTGTATGGCACCCTCTCCAGGGGGTTATACTACAGCATGTAATAAATTACAGAGCTGACCTGATGTTGCACATTAATCAATAATCATCTCGCATCATACAGACAATGATCCTGTCTCATAAAAGTTAATCTGGTTTGATGCTTGCTGTACATCGTTCTGTATAGCTTTGTTCTTGCTCACAGCAACAACAAAAAAACAAAGATGGTTTCACTACAGCTATCATCCAAAAAATGTCAAAGTTTTTAGATGAACTGTTTCAGTTTACGGGTGACACTGTCGCCATGGGAAACCTATACACATCTATGTATAGCCTTTACAAGGGAGCCCATGAGCGTTCTCATCTGGCCTCAGACTGAACACCCAGCTCGCTTGTAATGTTTTAATTTGGAAAGGAAACTGTTTCAGTCAGCATGTCTGGAGGGGGGAAAAGTGCTTACGAATGAACTCTTTATCAAAAAATGAGCGAGTCAGAGAGGAGTGGAGAGAAAAGGAGGGAGAGAGAGAGGGAGAGAGAGAGAGAGAGAGAAAAAAAAGTGAACAAGCGGGGGTACGCTGGGGAAAAAACAGGCCCCACTCTGTTTCATGGAAATCGTAATTCTCATTCTAGCAGGGAGTCACAGCTTTGCCTCAAGCTACGGCATGTGTTGTGTGTATGCGTGTGAATATCTGTGAATATGTTTTTAATCTGGCCATGTACTGTATGTGTTTGTGTGTAGATAGGTATTCATGTGTGTATGCATGTGTGTGTGTGTGTGTGTGTTGCGTGCATGTGTGCATGCGTGTGCTCAATAACCGATGTCAATCTGAATGACAGTTGTTTTTGTTCTGTTTCGCGTGGGCCAGAAAAGGAGCAAACAAGGTGAGTCACAGGCTCCCTTAATTAGCGCTACCCATCTGAACCAGGCGAGCCAGAAAGGCACAACAGAACAGATGAGATAGAGATGAGATGAGATGAGACGAGACGAGAGGAGGAGGCAGGCTGCTAGACGGAGGCCCTCATCTCCAAGAGCAGGCGATCAAAAGGAAACACATCAGACATGTAGCAGGGAACTGAAACACACAGGGAGGACAGTGTGTGTGTGTATGTGTGTGTGTGTGTGTGTGTGTGTGTGGGAGGGGGGGTGGGGGGGTCACATAAATGTCTGATGACTCTAAAGTCCCCCTGTGTTCATAAAAACAAGGAAGGGAATTTATCACTGACCGTTATTGATCTGTCACTGACCACAGTTCTACGCAGGTCCACACACTTGTGAGAGTGCATGTGTTTGTGCATGCATGTGGACGGGAAATCCCCACTGGTTTACAGTTACTGTATTTGTTAATTTCTTACTGTACATCAACCTCTCTGACGCAAATGGCGACAAAAACATGGCACCACACTCATGCACACAAAAGTCTAGATTAGAAAGGCTGCAACGGCAAGTTTTACCTTTGATGGGGGGTAATCATTATCATCTTCGAATCTGCGTTTTCACACCGACGCAATCAGAAAAATATTAGCCCCCTCACCCCATGTCCCCAGCGTTGATTAAAACCTTGCTGCCTGAGGGAGAGGAGCAGAGGGGGAGGGCGGATGAATGAATAGAGAACTTCCTGTAGTATAAGGCAGTGATTAACCAGACGGCCCCTTTACGCTCGCTGGCCCCGCTGCATTTGTCATTTGCACGCCTCACTTCCTCTCATTGGGAGAGCAGGGCGAGAGGGGAGAGGGCACCACTAGCCCATTGGCCAACTCAAACACAGGGGAGCAATATTGTCCCCCCCCCCTCCTCCCCAGCACAGCCCAACCCTGCCCTGCCCCTCCATTGTTGGCGAGTCTATTGTGGTCGCAGGGGACTAGTAATGTCGGGGGACCATTGGACAATAACGACCCTCGACATGTTTAGACACCTACGAGGGCCTTTCTGTCTTTGCTCTGGAAGTCGTTTCTCATTATCATGCCATTGAGACCCTCACCTATAATTAGATACCAATTTCAGCCGCAATGTCTTCAAAAGCCACTTTTTTTGCATGACAATTGCTGTCAAAGTACAGCCATTGTTGAGAGATAGAACCAAGGGACTAACTATGTTATTTAAAAAAAAAAATAAGCTCTCCTCATAATAATCAAAATATAAAGCAAATGTATTTTCCATAACAATGAATATGTATATCATGCACTATAGAATTTACAAATGTTTGTATTTCTCCTCTGCATTCAAATTTGTCTTGTAGTTTTGAGAAATAATTGACAGGTCTTTTAAAGCACAAATAAATTATGTCATAATATATCAACAATTCATCAATTACAGAAAATTAACCTAAACATAAGTTTAGTTTTTTTATCTAAAAAAGCCCCAAAACAACCTGTCTATCGAAAGAAAATGTAAGCCACCCTCTCTCAGAGGTGATGGCATTGCTACTGTATGTCTCATGAAGTCTTCCATGAGGGCCTCACAGTCAATACTTATCGACAGATCAGGCCTCCTACCAGTTTGCACCACACAGGACTGTTACCACAGAGCAAGAGCCTGGCGGGAGGGGCTGCGTGGGGGCTGGGTTGGGCAGGTGACGTCATGGCAACGCAGAGGTGTGAGACAAACAACCTGTGGGCTCATGACCTCATAAAAGTTCACAATTGCAGGTGCATTTCTCTCTACCCCTCTTCTCTACTCATGTCTCCCCCCCCCCCCCCCCACACACACACAAACACACACACACACACACACACACACACACACACACACACACACACACACACACACACACAAACTTTCTCTCAACTTTCTCTCAACAAGGAAACCCTGCCTTGCAGCAGAGGTGATGCTAAACTGCATCTAGCAAACAGAAAACTGCACTTGTCTGTGTAGGAGTTCACAACAAGTTAGTTAGGGAGGAACGGGGGAGGGGCGTTACAAAGGAGGAAAAGGGGAGGGGAGGGGAAAGGATTGGAAGGTAGGGGGACCACTCCTCCAACATGTGGGCCCTGATCCTGGGAACCAAAGACAGGGGGCCCCCTTTTTAAGGCCCCCCTACTGCTTCCCCTCCCACCCCACCAGCCGCACACTATCCCCCGCTGAAGTATTGATCCTGGCTGGGGTTCTCATCTCAGGCCCCTGAAGCCCCTGCAGTAAATGGAGAAGACAGAGGGATGGTGGGCAGCACCACCTGCCCTCCCACCTCCCATTGTCTGCAGGGCCACAAGCCAACAGCGTTCCCAGCTCAAGAAAGCATCGGCTTAAGCAGTGGTGTGCATCTGAGCCCTAAGTCCAGTTTGTGTGTGTGTGTGTGTGTGTGACCTTTCCTTTGTGAAAAGATGTGACCCATCACCCCTGCACACACACACGCACACGCACACACACACACCCACACACACACACACACACACACACACACACACACACACACACACACACACACATACACACACACACACACACACACACACACACACACATACACATACACATACACATACACATACACATACACATACACAAACACACACACACACACACGCACACACACACACACACACACACAAATACACAGCCACAAATACATCTTAACATCAAACCCAGACAGACTCTGTAACAAACAGGCCCTCCGCCCACCTCAGGAGGTAACCATCAGGTTAACTCAAGTGGAGGGATGTCAGGACAAATGTTTTCTCATGCATCTGTACACGGGAATCACGTTTCATGTGCTGCCGGGATTTCCATGCTCAACAAAACTCTAGTGTGAATTCATAAACGGTTTGATTGATGCATGGGCGGATTATGAACTTTCGGGCCACTGGGCCCAGATGTATTAAGGGACCCCCACTAATTGTCGTATATGTGGGAGGGGGGGTTTGGGGGTCCTCCCCCAGAATTTTTTACATTTGTTTGATGTGATTTCCTGTATTCTGGTGCATTTTGGGGATAGGCAATACTAAATTCAATCAGATTCATAGCCTACATCCTGATTTGTTGATATTGAGGCAATGATTCCATGCAAAGGCTTGGGCTTCAGGGCCCCCTGACCCCTTGGGCCCCTGGGCCTGGGCCCGGTAGGCCCGTGCAGTAATCCATCCCTGGATTGATGAAATGTGCACATTTTTGCATATTGTATGACATGGGGTGATAAGATTGTGTAAATATCACTGGAGCACCGATCTCATTCATTTGGTCTCGACCAGGTCTCATGTTTCTGTCTCACACTATATCCTGATTATCACCCCCGATCAGCAGGTCTCTGTAATAATATCATGCCATATTTAAACCAAAAATACCTAAATGAGTGAAAAATGAAGGGAGTTAAAAAATAAATAATGGAGGCATATTTCTTCTGTGGTTAATGGCTGAAGATTTTATATATTTATTTTAGATTTTTTTAAAAATAAAACAGCCCATGGGAACTCAGCATTGTAAAGGTCCTGCATAATACAGGCGACACAAATTTAGACATGAAATCTCATCTTTTGTAAAGGTTAAATTAAATGTTACCCCTGCACACACAAGCACACACACACACACACACACACACACACATACTAACAGGAATGAGTGTACAGTATCTGAGATGCAGCTGGGGAATATTCATGACTGAGGCAGCTGCTGTGGGCAGCCCATCACACACATCTCACAGTGGTGACACGGTTTAACTGTGACGCTGGAGACACAAACTCAACACACACATCTCACAGTGGTGACGCGGTTTAACTGTGACGCTTGAGACACAAACTCAACACACACATCTCACAGTGGTGACGCGGTTTAACTGTGACGCTTGAGACACAAACTCAACACACACATCTCACAGTGGTGACGCGGTTTAACTGTGACGCTGGAGACACAAACTCAACACACACATCTCACAGTGGTGATACGGTTTAACTGTGACGCTGGAGACACAAACTCAACACACACATCTCACAGTGGTGTCACGGTTTAACTGTGACGCTGGAGACACAAAACTCAACACACACATCTCACAGTGGTGATACGGTTTAACTGTGACGCTGGAGACACAAAACTCAACACACACATCTCACAGTGGTGATACGGTTTAACTGTGATGCTGGAGACACAAACTCAACTCACACTTCTCATAGTTTTTGTCCTGTCTATGCACCACCTGTCTATACTTTGTATATCATACTGCACTTTTCTGCTGTTTTGCACTTCTGGTTAGACGCAAACTGCATTTCGTTGTCTTTGTACTTGTACTCTGCACAATGACAATGAAGTAGAATCTAATCTATTCTAATCTAATCTAATGCTGGATACACAAACTCAACACACACGTCTCACAGTGGTGACACGGTTTAACTGTGAGACACAAACTCAACACACACATCTCACAGTGGTGATACGGTTTAACTGTGATGCTGGATACACAAACTCAACTCACACTTCTCATAGTTTTTGTCCTGTCTATGCACCACCTGTCTATACTTTGTATATCACACTGCACTTTTCTGCTGTTTTGCACTTCTGGTTAGACGCAAACTGCATTTCGTTGTCTTTGTACTTGTACTCTGCACAATGACAATGAAGTTGAATCTAATCTAATCTAATCTAATCTAATGCTGGATACACAAACTCAACACACACGTCTCACAGTTGTGACACGGTTTAACTGTGACGCTGGAGACACAAACTCAACACACACATCTCACAGTGGTGACACGGTTTAACTGTGACGCTGGAGACACAAAACTCAACACACACATCTCACAGTGGTGACACGGTTTAACTGTGACGCTGGAGACACAAAACTCAACACACACATCTCACAGTGGTGACACGGTTTAACCACGATGCTGGATACACAAACTCAACACACACTTCTCACAGTGGTGACACGGTTTAACCACGATGCTGGATACACAAACTCAACACACACATCTCACAGTGGTGACACGGTTTAACCACGATGCTGGATACACAAACTCAACACACACATCTCACAATAAGAAGACCAGAGTAGCCAAAACAGCCATGCTCCTTACAGACAAAAAGTCAGCATTTCATCATTTCAAAGTGTTGAATGTCATGACATTGTCTTCACAAAAAAACCCATCATACTTGCAGAGGTTACTATAATTAATCCCCATATTCATCAAGCTAGTTTATCCATACTTCCAGGACCATAGCTATCATATGCATTTCTTTTTTATAAATATATATATATATATATATATATATTTGGCCTTTTATGCCTTTAATTTACAGGACAGTAGAGAATGACATGAAGCGAGTGGGAGAGAGAGTCGGGTTGGGATCCGGAAAGGACCACGGGGCGGGAATCGAACCCGGGTCGCCGGCGTACAGTGCAGGCGCCCCAGCCAGCCGCACCACGGCTGGGGCCTATCCTATGCATTTCAGCTCCAACCACAGAATTCCAGTGGGGCTGAAATACATGGCATATGCACCGTGTTTACTTTTTTTGTCTGATATCCGACTCGGATTTCAGAGATAGCAGGAGAGAGAAAACCGAGGGACAGTGGGCCGAGTTCACAGTGCTCGCAGCGTGCCCTGGCTTACATGTTACAGAGTTGTACCTTTAAAAGCAAATGCGATCTGAAAGGCGGGCAAAGTGGAGGGGACGCAGCTGTCGCTGGGTTGTGTAGTTTTTTCACAGGCTGCCCCTAATGATTCCAGACAGTTGGCAATTACATAAGGACCACTTTGAGGCCATTCCACTGCTCCAAGGATCGCACAACCTCGCATACATGCAATATGGGAGCCAGAGCCTGCAACTATAACCCCCATGCTCCACGCATGCACATGTGTGTGTCAGCACACATACACACACACACACCAAAACACACACATACCTGCACAAAACATATACACAAGTCCTCAGCCTCTCTCTCCTCTCTCTCTCTCTCTCTCTCTCTCTCTCTCTCTCTATATATATATATATATATATATATCTCTGTCTTACAACCCCCAAACACACACATACATAGATGAGCAGTAAAATATTTGACCTCTGCTTAACACACACACACACACACACACACACACACACACACACACACACACAGCAACAGCAACATTTACAAACCAAACTGAATTAAATCAGGGGAGGGGTGCAGTAATTAAGTTGTAGGTAAGCACAGTGAGATGTGAGGGAAGAAAAAAAAACGGTCTTATGCCATGTGTGTGTGTGTGTGTGTGTGTGTGTGTGTGTGTGTGCGTGTATGTATGTGTGTGTGTGTGTGTGTGTGTGTGTGTGTATGTTCCACTCACACATCTTCAAACATACTCGCCGAGCCAGTGGAATACTAATGCAGTGATAAGGACCATCTGACATTTATGATTTATATTATTTATTTCGGTGCATTTAATCCACCTAATCTGCCGTGGTTTTTGGTTCATGGTTCCCTCTCGAACAAACACAGTACCGGTAATCGCTTATGCCATGTCATATGGAACTATGTGACCGTTAATGACTGTAACTGAAGGTCGGTGATGTAGCATTCAGGGTTTAAAAAACTCCAATGATCAAGAGGTCATCAGTTTGTTTGCTATTGGACTGTTGGACCACATATCAGATGTGTGCTTCTTTGTTTCTACTTAAAGTACAAAAGAACTAAAGTAAACAAGCAAACATACTTAAATATTAATATTTTTGCACATACAGAGTGTACAAGATTCTGTTTGAGCAAAAATATGAATATCGAGACTTACACTCTTCTGTTAAATCTCCACATAAATGCAGGCTACAGTAGAATATGTTGGGTGTTGGTCCATCTGTAGACAGTGACGGTAAATGTAATGTGAAAGTGCACATATCTGATGGTTGTGCATAACTAAATCAATGGTGGTGTTGCGAGTGAAACAGACACACATGCTTGTTAACAGGAAATGACTCATTTTTGACAGTAAATATATCAGATCTTTGAATGTTTGTGAGTCTATGTCCAAAACAGAGACGCTGTGTGTGGAGAAAATGCATGATCTAGTTTCGTCATACCTGTTAAGCACTCTCTAAAACTTCTCATACGAGTCTTTTGAGTGTGTGCCACTTCATAAGCTCAACATTGGCTCAAAGGTTACTCAGACAGACATAATGAGTAAGATGAGTAAAATTTGTCGGAAGGAAATGCTGCCTCAACAAGTGAACAAGCTTGTTAAGTGAGACTGCATTTACCAAACTGCACAGTCAGAAACTAAAATCCCTTTTCCAGAATCATGGTAGAGCTCACAGTTTGTGCCACTAATTGAAGATGTACTGTACAAGTTAAAGCATGCCATTTGAAGCTGTTGTGTTGAAGCTCTAGTTGCCTCTGAATTATTTTACATTGACATAATAAGCAGTCTCAGGCTAAACACACTGATTTACTGTAATTGTCTTTTACAGGCCAATAGGCTATAGAGAGCTGAGGTACAAATTGGTGCATGATTTGCACATTAAGATATCAAACCCCAATAAAGCACAATATGTAGAGAAATTCTAAGATATGTGTTGTCCCTTCTGCTGTGTGCAACCTGTGGATCCTATTGCCAATTCTCTAAGACCTACCTCTGGAATTATGGGATAGTTTTCTGAGCCAGCTTGAACTCTGTTTTGCCTTAACTATGGAGACAGCTATCCAACTCAACCATAGTGACTCTGAGTCCTGTTATTGTGACAAATGTAGGGGTCACTGGACAAAGTGAATCTGGCCCACAATGGTGCAAACTCAAATATGTAAATCTTCATGATTGCTGCGTTCCTGCGACGTGATTACACATTCTTAAATTGCTTTTCTGAAACCAAGATGACTGGGTGGATGGCTTTGTTGTTTTGCGCGGGATTCAGCACATTCATCATTTTGAAATGGTTTGTTTGGGGATTTCAGCGTCTTAAACACAACAGCCCGTCCCTCAATGTCACTGCTGTGAATTTTTTGAAAATATCACAGAAACTACCAAAAAAGACAAAAAACTTGTTCAAGTGTCGCTAACTTCTGAAAAGCTTTAGTGCTCACATGGGGCTCCAGCATGACTCCAGAAGTATATTTTAACTGGCTGAGGGGACGCCTTAAATAAGGCAGCCATCCATGTGAGTTCACAAAGCTTGTGATCTTCTTCATCACTGAGGCAGTATAATTGTGCTGGGACAGAATTAGAAATGCTTCTTTAAAAATGATTTGCCCATTTTCCCTCCATGTTTTTGTTTGTTTGTTTTGTTTATTTTTCACATTTTGAAACAAAAATAAATGACAGCTAATTGTTACTGTATATGACAAAATTGAACTAAGTAAAACGACTGGGTCTGGCTGGCTATTTAGGTGTTTTTTTAACATTTTAAGTAATTTACAAGAAAAAATAAGTCTGTACTTTATATTGAGTTGCAATTTTGCTTGATTCATTCATTCATTTTGCTAGAGGCAGAGGTCAAACTCATGGCTTGTGTGACTGTCTGTATGTGTGTGTGTGTGTGTGTGTGTAAGAGAGAGAGAGACAGAGAGAGAGAGTGCGAGAGAAAGAAAGAGAGTGTGTGTTGTGTAGGGGGGATGTGATTGTGTGTGTGTGTGGGGGGGGGGGGGGGGGGGGGGGTCGTTGTACACTAAATGGAATCGGGCCCTGCTGTTCCTGCGCATTGCTTCTCGTTTTTGACACAATTGAGCTAATCGCTGTCAGGGGGCCGGTAAAAGAGGGCAAGATTACGGGCGTGCGACGGCACACACACAGGGCTCCCTGGCCCCCCCTCGGTCAGCTCATCTGCTTTCAATCTGAAATATTCATAAATGTCACATAATTAGTTGTGGCACATAAACTGTACATGCACTGGGAGTGCCCTGAAAAGATGAGCAAACAAACAAACAGACCAGAGAGCATTCCTCGTCCTGCGTCCAAATGCATTTTAATTGGCCAGGACAAAAGAGTTGGCGAATAAAAGATGATATCTATTAATGACATGAGGCGGTTGTCTTTCTGGAGGGCTTAAAAAGGTCATGTTGGAAAAGTTAATCAGCCAAGAAATTACTCTTTGCGTGCGAGGAAATTAGAGGTGACACTGGGAATGAGTTATAATTTATTTTTCCAACAATATCACAAAATCTGAATATATACTTATTTTTACTTTCTCGTCCATACATAACTGAAAGGTACTTGCTACAGTTGCATTTATTTGAGGCGTCTGTGACGCACTGTGACTGCATACTGTACGATTCACAATAATGTATCCACCAATCATATTTCATCTGAGGAAAGATTAACATACTATTCCAGGGTAGACAGCATGGTGATGGAGAATCATTCATGATATAAACAATAAATCCTTATTTATTCATTAAAAATAAACCCATCCATAAATAACCACTCTTCTTGTTTGGAAATCTTGATAAGCTACGGGCATAAAAGCCTTTGGCCATTTATCTTTCAACAATGGCAGAATATGGCAATCAACTGCCACAATGCTTTCCAGCTCAGGCACATTTGCATTTCTGTTTATGAATCGTCTGCAGTATGGAAATGTTCCTCCATGGCGACTTGCCCCAGCTTCGCGTTTGTTTCCAGCTGCTGCAGCTCCATTTCAAATCAGTGGAAATTCCAAATGGATTACCTTCCAGTCTGCCACATAAAACCCCCCTCCGATTTCACAAGTGCTGAAAAGCTTGTCAAACTGGTTCCTTATCTTCGAGAGGGATTTGAATAAGTCTTGAATCGCTACTCTGCTATAACCCCCCCCCCCCCCATCCCCCCACTGCTTGCAAACCATCCCTCCCAAACAGACACACGCACACACACTGCAGCCTGAGAGTCATCACCCCTCGTAGAGGATGTACTCATCGCCAACCCTGCTAAGTGAGATTAATTTTCATATCATAAATAAGTGTGCAGGTCCTGGAGGCCCAGTCTTTTCTTCATTTCTCACAATAGAGAAACAAATATGTTCAAGCCATTTTCTATGTTTGTGTGTGCGTGCCGTGTAAGCTATGTGCCATTTCACTTTTCCCACAGCCAAAATCATAATCCTTTCATTGTTCTAAAACACTCTGACTAGGTCCTTGAGCAGAATACCACTTTGACATGCAGAATTGTTTCTCGTTTAGCCTTAAGAGGCGAACTGTGTTCTGCTTCATGGGGAACTGTATTGATTTCTTATTTTGCCGCATTAGGACTTAAGCCATCACACTGTGATATGTCTTAGATCCAGCCTACTTGGTTTATCCACCGTACATTTTGTTTCTGTTTCATAACACTGAAAGCCTGGTGGTGTTCTCTCACCCACAACAATAGAGTGACTGGGTTTTGAGAGGTGTGAAGCTCATTCTACCAGCATGTGGACTTCCAGTGTATATCTGAGGTGATCAAATGAATTTACACTCCCATGGACACACATTCAATAATACACCGTCCCACACACTGACCTAACTGTAGTACAATACTACATATTGCTCTTCTTTCATAATCAGTATTGTAACAGCACAGGCGTTTTACTCATCATTATCAGGGGGAACAAACAGTCATTCTCATTTCCATAGTGAGTCATTGTAGCCACTATGAACTCTGTGCAGGAATCCAGGCAGTTAGGAAACCATAGTGAAGACACTCGGGTCTAATGTGAAATACCGGACAAGGTGACAACATAGGCGTAGGATACTTAGCTTCTAATTTGCTAGAATAGTGGTAGCCTACTTGTCACACTTTAGCCCTCTTGGATGCCTCATATGAGACAGAATATAATCGGGCGCAATATGTTTTCAGCAAACAGCTCATATCATAGTGTCATTTGAGTGAATTTCAATATAAGATTGTGTTCATTTGGATTGGATCTAAATAATGAAAGAGTTCTAAGAGAGCATTTCCCAAAAGTAAAATTCCTATCTACAGTGACCACAGAATATATATCGCCTACAGCCTACATAAATGCATTGAGCACAACATAAAAGAAAGCAACATGAGGCAGAGATGGCTTTTATGAGCTGTGCAGTCTGAACTTGAAAGAAGACGCTTGGCCCTGCAATGTTTGATTCAACATTAACTGACATTAATTTAGCATCTGCCCCATCTTGCTTACAGCAGATAGGTTGCAAGATGAACCTGAAATGATCATAACACCATCCTCATTGATCTTCATTGACCTGACTGTATAAGCCAAGAAAAAATAGTAAATTTGGTGTTCATCCCCACATCCATGACAGAGGCTGAATGTGTACACTTGGGTTACAGTAAAATAATTTAAAATGTATCAAAAGTCCAATGCTTTACAAACTCAAGGACTAACTAAGAAGATACAATGTGTAATGTCTTACACTACTGCAAAAATCATTCCTTAATGCATTTCAGTTTAGTTTCCTCGTTTCGTCAATATTCTGTCCAAACCATTTGCTGCGATTTGTTCACTTAATTGCCAGGTTTTAATCAAGATGATGCCGCTGCTTGCTTTGATGGAACTGTGCGGCTCCAGAGCAGGATGATTAGCCTATCAGCATGACATTCATCTAAATGATGAGATTGGAGTTGCTGTTAGCCAATTTTGCATCGTATATGAGCAAGGTGCTTCAACTTCTGTTCAAGAAGACAGATTAATGCAAACATGTTGGTGAATACATACGTGGGTGTACTCGGCACAGATAAACAGAGAAATGTTTGTTCACAGATGTGACAAATTCATCGCTCAAAACACACACACACACACACACACACACACACACTTGTGCATTTTTATGCAAAACAAAGAAGTAGAATGGAAAAAAGCCAAAAATCTTCATGCTGTGAACTCAAACAAGCAGTGTTCCAACAGTGAATAAATTATGAATGGTAACAGTAAGGGAGGGCAACACCTAGGCTAGCGCCACACAGCATGCTGGCTCTAAAAAAAAAGACCCTCCTCTCAGCTTGTTCCTCTGCGAATGAGCTTCAACCTGACGGGGGGGGTCAGGGGGAGCTTGACGGCCCTCGTAGCCCAGAACAGATTTATTATTCGAGCTGTCTGAATCCATTTGACAGCTGTGTTTATTCTGGCAGATGCAGAGGGTGCTATGTGGCAGGGCAAAGACTTGCAGATGTGATCGGTCTTTCAGGGATCAGGTACCCAGGGTCCCCCTACTGTAAAAAGAGCCTCCATTTTTTAATATGTCCTCGGATGCCACTATAAAGAAACCCCCGTAGACCTTTACTTTTGACTACAGTTCATACAGTTCCCTGGGTCTCTTACGCATGTGAACCATTGCGGTTAATAGTTATGGCTGCACAATTAAGTTGGATTGTGGTGAGGTCAGTCTCCGGTCCGACTTCAGGACAGTTACCACCAGTAAAAAAAGAGTGGGGAAAATAGAGAGAGCATTTACATGAAGTGTGTGCCTGCGTGTTGCTGCCAATGGGGAATAACACTACTACTACACACAGTGCACTGTTGAAATGCGCTACTGAGGCATGTGGGGAGAGGAAAAGCTTTGCTGGGCTTTATGTTCTGTGTGGGTCTTTTATATTTGTCCAGGAGTGTTTGTAGTCATACCATGTGTTCATAAAAGCCCAAATAAAATCATCGTTTCATAAAATAATCATCTTCAATCATGTGATGCAGAATAATTCTACATTAGGTCAAAACACCAATTTATACAAAACTATGGCCTCCTATGAAGATCAAAATTAAAATGTCAGGGATTCTATTATTCCAAGAAAATATGTTGACACATTACACCTTTATGAAGTCACACAAGAGCCCTAACAGGACTCATGAAATTTAATGAGCATGTGTATAGTCTTCAGCGTACAGCATCAATCACTTACTCACTGATTATACATAAAACATCGGTAATACAATTTCAGCTTAGACACATTCCTGGTTGTTTCAACAATAGCCAATAGAAAAGCCGCCATTCAGGTTAATGATGAAATGAGATGTAAGAGAACATTTTGAGGCTTTGTGTTGTATCCCGACATCTGAAGCATTTGGAACTGAAGCGTTCATATTACTCCTTTGCCATTCTACCGTGGGACCTCATTAACCACATGAATGGATTTGGTCCTGGATGTACTGCAAGCCTCTCTGCATAGCTCTTTGTACAATGATAAAGGAAACTAAGGAAGCTTTATCATCTCCAGTAGGTTGCTTTGCAAAACTGGATGATAAAGGTGCATATGTTATCACAGTACACATAAACACTTGTGTAACCATTGGACCAGTTTGTAAAGGCACGTTTTCAAATCAGTAGTGTATTTATTTATCAAGAGTCTATTTAGAGTTAAAAAGAGAGGGCTCTGTCACATCATTGCATGCCAGAGAAATGGCTGTGCTCTTTCAGTCAAAGGTAATATGCTGTTGGATGTTTCAGTGTCACCTATATATTCAGGTCTGTATGTATTATTCATGGCCTGTTGCTTGTTAGCTGTGTTAATCACAAGTCAGTTCACACGTACAGACCTGCAGCTCACATATGAACAAGCCTTGTTAAAGAGGTCAGGTTTGAAATGCAATCAAGCTGCCCTCCTGATAAATGCTACAAATCCATTTGGCTAACAATCTGCAGGCAAATGTAGCTCGTGTTCTTTTTTGTGTATGTCTTTAATATGGTTTACTGTTTGTGATACTGTTTTTATTTGGCCTGTTGTGACTGCAGTTTCAGTCATCTGAAATGATTGTAGCTGTAACCCAAAAGAAAACATATAAAACACACGTAAAAATACAGGAAGACTGGGGTTGGTTAGCACATTTTTCACTCAGTCATTTTGCTAAGTCATGCCACATGTTGAAATGGTCACAGTACGAACTAAAAGGTTACAACAATAATATAATAATAATGGTAATAATATGTAATAGTGATAATAATTTGTAAAAGATTAAAGGTACAGTCAACAATCGTATGCAATTTCAAACCCATACATTTTTTGTCACATTCAGCGAACATCTCCTTAAGATCTGCTAGCTGCCATTGCGTGAGTACACTGTAAAAAATAAAAAAATAAAAAAAAAACCTTCTTTGTAGACCAAAAAACTGGAAACAAACAAAGTGGGGGCAGCCTGTCCCCCAAGCAAAAACTAAACATTGGAGTTTCCCTGGAAATACTAAAGGGAGGGATGATCTAACCTTTGGTATGTTTTGTCTGGTCCTTGATTAAAATATAATGTACGTTGTTTTGGACAAAAGCATCTGCTAAGAAATTTAAATATAAACATAAACATACATTAACATACAAACAATGCAATATCATATAATTGCTGACAGCACCTTTAATGTTCTCACATGATTTCTAAGCTATTGTATTCATGTGTAAAGTTTTGTTGTGTACTTGTGCTAACCAGCCTAGAGCACACAGTGTTGGTTGGGACAAACTGGAAATGCTATGATTACAAAGAATGCATTCAAATTCAATTAAATTCATTACTGGCCTGATTAAAGACAATTTAAAGCTACATGAGCTGTGTTTTCCACTCCATACATTCAAGATATGCTAATGCCTCAAAACACAGGGCATATATGTCTACCGCTTTGTAAGCACATATTTCCAGTGCAATACCCTCACGCTTCCCACAGTTCCCTGCTGTCAATCAATCCACCAACGTCCCCTTATGTGTGCATTATGTGCTTGATCACCCTTACATTGAAATCGCATGTTCCAATCACATGCTCCAGTTCCATGTCCCACTTCATTATGGCCCATGGATGTTCTTAACGAGGACAGACACATCCTTTCACCTGAGGGCACAAGGAGGCTGAACAGTGTCGTTCAAATGCTGTTTAGTTGCGTCAGGAGATCGAGGGCTTCAAAATCCCAGTAGTGATTGTGACCGCTGCAGCGTTAGCGCAGCACGGTAGGATATAGGATTTATCAACGTTTTTTTTTTTTTTTTTTTCAATTTCTTTTCCCAGTTATTTTTGGTCTGGAATTTGAGTGTGCCCGCATCAAGAGCTTGCAGTTTGTCTGGTTATGTTGCTGATCGGGTCATAAATGGCCACAGCAACAAAGAATTTGCTGGTACTTGTTTGTTGGTGCCCTCATCAAGGGTTTGTGTTTTGTTTGTATATGTTACTGATTGGATCATGAACGGCCACAGCAATAAAGAGGATTGACTGAAGAGTTTGTTGGTATTTGTCGGTGCCCGCATCAAGAGCTTGCAGTTTGTTGGCAAAGAACCTATCATGAGTGTGAAGGGGGGTGGGTCTGGAATGGCAGATACCACCGTTGAGCTTTCTGGAGGTGTTCTGGGCCTAATTCAATGAAACACCCATGAAAGAAGGTGCCTGCTTTGTAACCTCAGTGAAATGCTCTTGAAAACTGTTCTGTTGGTGATGTTTTTTGCCCTCAAAGGTTAATGTGTTAGTGATTTTATTTGTGACAGTAAATAGGCTTGGTTCTTAAAATGGCCGCTGTGTGAAATCCACTGCCTAATAGCACTAGGAATTTAACATCTCTCCAGTGTATATTGGAAAAAGAATGGTAGATGAAGATGATTCCCAGGACACTGGAACATTGGGGCACATAGAACTTGGTGGGCATGTAGCCAAACTAGGTAATAATGGATAATGAATGCCCCCCCCCCCCCATGCTTGGCCCCCCAAAACCCGGGTAGCCCAAAAGCAGCTTTGGAACCGTTGCACCCAAGATGACAAAATGTTTGTGATATGTGGCCTCAAGGAGCATCATCAACCCAGGCCAGAAACGTCAAACCGTAGTGCTTCAATTGTCAATATCCTTGGAGATATTCTGAACCACACGCAATTTGACGTGCAGAATCACCACAACAACTTCTGGATGCACAACTAGTTTTGTGAAATTCTGTGCATGGGAACACTGAAATTCATGAATTGCTATTATCCCTCTTGACTCACTGTCAAGAACCACCTGACTCGACACTCCCATCCACAGGCCGACCGATGGAAAGACAAAGAAGGGCTGTCACACATAAACACACACACACTCATAAACTCTCACACACACAACTTTCATTCACATAGAGTTGCTTGAGTAGGGTACAAAGAAATTGAAAAGCTCGATTTGTTTTCTATGGAGAAAACATGCAGGACTGAGCAGCAGTCATATCATAGCGCTATGCGGTACATCTCGATGTTAGCTTTTATTAATGGGCCATTGTAAAAAATGGAAGGGTCTTCATATCCCCTCTTCAGTAGATGCATATTGGATTTTGGAACTGTTGTACTTATATAACTGGAACAGAACCATATACCCATACAGTATACTTATACTATTATACTGGAACGGAACCACCTATGGTACGTTTCTGTGAATAGTCAAGGACTTCATGTGGTAGGTTTCTGAGCTTTGTTGTTCTGTTCTAAGAAGCACCCAAAATGTTTTCTGGGAACCGGAAAAATGTGGGTTCTTGAGAGGAACTTGAAGTGCCCATCAATTAGGGCAGATTACTGTCTTGTCAGTGTAAAATAAAAGACAACCCACGCACTGGATGTCTTACAGTAAAAATGCATGCAGAGCAGACAGAATAGGTTGTGAATATGGATGTTGGAAGGATCTGATCTCTACCCTTCCAACTTGTCAGAGCGTTTCAGCTTTCATCTGCTCCAGTCATATCTCCCGAGATGAATGGAAATGATTGCTATGGAGCAACAGGAGGCAGCAAGGAAGGTGGGCGGAGGCGACGTCCATTTTAATATCCGGCCAGTATGGATGAATCTGGCCTCTATCTTAACTCAAAGGGCCACAATGGCCACTCCACATGATCGGAAAGCTCCACGCGGAAGCGGACATGCAGTAAATCTTCCCCACGAAAGAAAAGAAAAAAGCTACAGAAAAAAATGCACGGACTGAAAAAAGGGGGGCATGAAAGAGAGAGAGAGAGAGAGAGAGAGAGACTCTCCCATTCTGGACCGGAAAAGACTTGTAGCTCTACATCTGCCAGGAGAGTCATATGGCTGTGTTCCATCTTGCCTCGTATGACCCCCACACCACTCCCCCTCCTTAAGTGCAGGGTTTGAGGTTTTTCTCCATGTTTAAAAATACTCCCCCGCCAAAATTCTGCTCGCTTTTCACCGGTGTGGGTGAGTTTCCCCTGCAAGGTTGTCACACACACACACAAAAAAGACACACTGGCAGTTTGTCCCACCCTCACCACCTTCTTCATGTGTTGAGGCAACATCACAACCCTGGAAATAGTATCTTGCTGTGCACTAAGAGCACAAAGTGTTCTTCATACATTTCATACATTGCATCACCATTGTCCAATGGGAATAACCTAGACAGAGTGAACATTCAGATTTAAACAAATCTCTCTTTAGAAGACCTAAAGAAAAACTGCATGAATTATATGATTTATAAACCATGTGAACCAACTGCATGCAGAGCATTAGCTGTATATCTAGGCATAAGTATACTTCAGTGAAAGAACAGTAGATTAGTGTGTTCTTTGAACAACTCTGTTCTTCACTATCCAAGTGCATGATAATGATAATTAAGTGATAAAAAATTAAATATTAAAATGGTTATAAAACTATTAGTCAGATTAACTACTTCATGTTTACATAATATATACCTTGCTAGAATGTGTAAATACAGAGGATGTATTTTTAGAGAGCATTTCTCCACATCATTTCTGCTATTCATGGTGAGTTTGCAGGCCTCGTGGAGGAGGACAAACCTTCACTTGACCGTACATCTCACTAGGATTATACTGTAAGGACAGAAACATGCTGTGCATGTGTTTATTGGTTTGTCTGTGCTCACACAGAGTTCATTTCAGATTGACTTATACGTTCTGGAACCTAACCTGATTCTGCAGTGCAGAGCCACATGACAGAGAGATGGCTCGTCTTGATCTGGAGGGTTTTCTGAGACTATGTAAACAAAGACACACTATGATCATCCCCAGTTTGAGCCGAAGTGCAGCTGCCTCGCCCCTAATGAGATTTAACGGCCCACAATACCTCATAAACAGCTCCCATATGGAGAATTATATGCTTCATGCAAGGGATATGATTGGTGTTTGGGGTGGGGTGGGTTGTTTTGGTGCGGTTGGTGGTTGTAGGGATAGGGGGTTGCAGGGGTAGTTGCCAAGCCTCCCTTTGTGCATCTGCAACCCCAAGGGTGTCTTTATGCCACACTAAAGGTGGCCACTTATTATTTTGTCATGTTTGAGTCATGGTTGCTGAGTAGTATGGTCTAAACCTGCGTCTCGAAAAACATAAACAGTGAGAAAATAAGAGATGGACTTGAAGAGGAAAATATGAGGTGTTTTTTTTTCTTTTTCAACTGGTCATGTAAGAGCGTGTTTGTGCCCAAGGTTTTCTCATTGGACTCCTTTGTTGGCAAATAGAGAACTGTAATTTTGGAAAGGGCATATTATAAGTCCAAGACACAGGGGCGGCTATGTGGTACCAGTGGTGTACGTCTGTATTTCTGTGCGTCTCTGTCTACTTGTGGGAGTGTGTATGGGGAGGGGTGCTGTGTCTTGGGATGTAAATGAATGTGTTTGTGTGTGTGTGTGTGTGTGTGTATGTTTGTCTTTGAGAATGTGTGTAGTTAGGCATGCGCAAGCGTGCGTCTCCTTGTGTGTGAGTCTGAGTGTGTGCGCGCGCGCGTGCGTGTGTGTGTGTGTGTGTTTGTTTGCACGCACATGGTCAGGGACACGGTGTCTGAATTTGGTTATTGTGCTCTCTCTGTGCCACAGTGAGCGGCGCATGGCAGAGCAGCCAGCTGTGACGAGAACGCAGACAGAAACGGACTGTATCCCACAGCCGCGCCGGCGGACAACACTACGCGTGTTTGTGTCGCACGCTGAAGACATCTTTTGTATGAGATATGTATGCTCTTTGTGAGGCTGCCAGGATAAGAAAGGCAGAGAGAGAGAGAGAGAGAGAGAGAGAGAAAGAAAAAAAAGATAGGGAGAGAAAGGGAGAGAGAGAGAGCGAGAGGGAGCTTTTTTGCATGATAATGCCACGCCTGGGCTGCTGAGATGGTCATGTGACGGTGGGACTCAAAAGCTGCAAAGACGGGGAATGACAGAGGTGGCCTCTCATGCCGTCTCTGCTCCTCGTCTCCTCCTCGCTGTTTTTCGGACGCTCTGGTCTTCTCCCGTCCTCTCTCTCCTCTCTTGTCTTCCATCCCTCTGATCCTCGTCTCGTTCGCCTCCTCTTGCCAGTCTATCTCTGCTGCTGTCCTTTCATTCCATCTTCTCCCTACCCCTCTCCTTTAATCTCCTCTCCCAGGCTCTCCTTCAGAGAACAAGCCTGCCACTGTGCCACCTCTAAGCCCTCATATCCCCGCTTCAATCGATCATAACAGTCAATCGCCAATTGTCACATTTTCTTTCTCTGAGGTCCATTTTTGTAAATGCCTTAAGTAGAACGTAGAGATGGAGTTCTTTCTCCTTTGTGTCTCACTACATTTTTTTGTTTTGGTTTGTGGGTATGTTTAATTAAAGAGTGTGACTTGCTTTTTCTGTTCCGAAGAAGAGAAAAAAAAGGCACACACATTGCCATTATGTTAGGGAGGCCATATTGGTTACTCCATGACTTGCCTGTGGTTGTACTGTGTGACACATGCCTGTTCTACATGTACAAAAACTCAGAAATCCACACACCCCAGGGAAGCTCAAAAAACCTTAAAAAAGACTAAATAAGATTATTAAGGGAGCAAGTTTCCTTTTCAGATTAGATTTTTTTTACTAAGGCCTGTCAACTAACATTAGTGACTGACAAGTGTGCAATGGCGATCCTGTGCTTGTGACATGTACTTAGTTTCTCATTATATAATCGAACGCAGGCGAGGGCAGATGCTACCCAGGGCTCAACACTTCCCCCCAGTGCCAAAAAAAAGAAACTGCATGTGTTCTGATCTTATTTTTTTATTATCAGAATTTAATGCCTGACAATTACTCATCAACAATTTGAATGATTTGGAAATAAAAAGAATAATCTCAGTCTTAATGACATCGTTGTGGAGCCTCTGTTGCTGTTAGTGTGACAAAACAGCCACACAGAAAAACAGACAGCTCAAAGCGCTACACCAGCCAGCGTCAACATTTAGTTTGTTGGATTATCTTGGCTGGGGTCGAATTTGTTTTGGAGAACTAAGGTTTTCTGTGGGCAGCAGTGTCAACTACTGTATGCTTGTCCTCACAAATCCTGGGAAAAAGATTAATTATGAAGTTTTGCCATGTGGAAAATAATTACATGCCTTACTTATTCATTGGAAATGTTTGTATGTAATAAGAGTGTACAACAACATCATTTATCTTTGCATGATTAAATATTTACTGTAACTATAACTGTATTTATTGCCTTGAAAACATCTACATATGTTTCTTGGCACTAATGAATATAAACTATGAATCCTGGCATTTGGATTAGGAATATCACAGTTTTTCTACAGGTTCATGACGATTGTGTGGTCCATCTAGTGTCAGAGGTCAAACGGTTAATGAGGCCTCGTTGATTCCATTGAATTGTTCTTCACGATTTCCCTTTTGCCTCCCTTAGGTCTTGAATGTTGGCCTACCTACGCCGACGTTATCGCGAGGTTTTACGAAAACCGTTTTTGTAGTCTCACTCAAATATTACTAACGAGCTTGTTCAGAGTGCTATTTTTTCAGAGTTGGAAAATTATTTCTTGAAATGATTTCTCCTTATCTTTTCCCTTGTAACAGGGAAGCAGACGGCCAAATCGTATGTATATTGCATTTTTTTTTCATTAAATATTGTATGACAAACATGATATTTCGATCAATTTGTGTAGTCTATATTTTAGAAGACGTTAGATTCGTGCTGCCCTACCTTAGAAGGAGTTCTTCACAGTCATAGACTTGAAATGAATGACGTTCGTGACGATGGTAGTAGGTCAAGTCACTATATAGCGAAAGTCTTTAGGCTAGATATGATGAGGCAGATTTCCCATTCAAAAGAAGGAGGGTGCTCAGAACACACTGAGAACAGTAAGCCTTGAGTGGTTTGCGAACTGTGTAGGCTGTTACACAGGGACGTGCACAGGGGGGTTGCTCAGGTTGCCCGGGCAACTGCCCATATGCCCTTCTTGACTCATGTTGCCCTTCCAAGGGGGGAAATAAATAAATAAATCGTACAATGGATGCAGAATTTTACGTAGGCCTAGATTTAAAAAAAATCGCAAAGCCTCATTCACTTCCATTCGGGCACCGAAAATGAAAGTCAGTAGTGGAAGGGCAAACTCTGTTTACGTGGCTGCATGCGACCGGCTCCTTAACTGAGCCTGCATTAGCGGTCCTAGAAGGAGATTGTCGCGGTTGTCAGGTGAGACAACTCAACGTTGTCGGAAAAGGTGAGTTTGTGATGTATAACAAACGAACGATCATCATCATCAAGTTTTATGAAATTAATTAAAATATCCATAAATCCAGGCTGAGTTTGCCACGTTTAGCCTAAATAATCAGACAGATAGCTTGCAGACAAGCAGCCCGTTATCCAAGGCCGTAGCCATGATGTCAACATTGGGGGGGACCAAATCTGTGGTGCGGTGTGAATTTCAATAACAGAATTTCAATACATTTCCTGCCATGCAAAAATATTATTAAAATCACTAATTAAGTCATTAGTTAAGTCAGTCAATTAGGATAGGCTATACCAAACTTTTGGCGGACATGGCACGGATGGATTATGAACCCCTGGGCATAGATGCAAAAAAAACCTCCCCTGTTAAGATAGTTACTTCCCCGGAAGACTTTTTTTTTTTAAATGACCCTTTATATTGACTTGTGAGTTTTGTGGAAATAGAAGAGAAGGGCGGAGAAGCAACTTCACACAGTTTTAGGCTTCAGAGCTCTTGGGCCCAGTAGGCCCATTCAATAATCCATCCCTGGATATAGACCTGTGGTATGACTCCATTTGTCTCCAAAATGTATATTTTAAAAGAAAATACAAACTAGAGTATCTTTGATAACCTCTATATTACACTGAATGCTACCTAGCCCAATCATATTTTGTATTTTGATTTTATTATTCAGGCGGCTAATCACACAATTTTAAGGTTGTTTGAAAGGGATGGGATTCAATATAGGCTAAGACAGGTCCCTTTTCTGTCTGACTCACCTCAAGTTACCCTATGCATTATAGGCTGGTTTCTGACATAAATTACGTTTTGTGTTAAAATGTAGAAACAGCCTTTATTTGGTGAATGGAGGTGGAAATTCCTTTCTTTGGTTAATGTCCGCGATTCACATGAACTGTAGGCTATCACCGCCATTGTAAAAGTTTTTTCAACTTTTGTGCCGTCGCCACATTTGAGTGCTACGTTTTGCCTGCATGGATGCGCGATTGAGTGTGCATCTAAATAGACCTCTCCAGAATATATCCCGCCTCCTAACTTCCGTATCCATCCAACTTCCGGGCGTGGATTGTCTATGGGAAATAACATGGCGTTTTGAAAGATCGTACCTGTCAAACTCTGTAGGTGACAAAGTAGAAAAAGCTGCTGGGCAGATTGGCCTACACACTTCTGCCATCTAGTTTCCACTGGATTTTTTGATTTTCGGTGCCGTTTGAGTAGTATAGTCTATAGTGTACTACTTAAACGGCACCGACAATCAAAAAATCCAGTGGAAACTATATGGCAGAAGTGTGTAGGTCAATCTGCCCACCAGCTTTTTCAACTTCGCTACCTACAGATGTTTTACCGGTATGATATTTCGAAACGCCATGTTATTCCCCATAGACAATCCACGCCCGGAAGTTGGATGGATACGGAAGTTACGGAGGCGGGACTTATTCTGGAGAGGTCTATGTAACATGCAAGATGCAACAGCCATTTCTAAGAGGCTTATAAACCGGCTCATTTCTGACATTATTTTGGTCACATCTGAATATTGGGGGGGACACGTCCCCCCCCCCAAAGTCTATGGTGACTACGGCCCTGCCGTTATCACATAGCCTATAGGCTATTATTTTTTTGGTAGGCATTAGGCAAACATGTCTGCTGATAGTTTCTCACATTTCGTTTTAGCAAGAAGAATGAATGATGGAAGTAATGCATCACATTAAATATTTTATTCAAAATGGTTAAATACCTATATCCTATCACTAGTAT
This sequence comes from Alosa pseudoharengus, assembly GCF_046254945.1. Taxonomy (NCBI): domain Eukaryota; kingdom Metazoa; phylum Chordata; class Actinopteri; order Clupeiformes; family Clupeidae; genus Alosa; species Alosa pseudoharengus. The sequence continues at coordinate 32,034,248 of NW_027468576.1, read as the reverse complement.
TTTGGGTAAGATGCCCACTGAAAAGAGTCAGATTCAAGAGAGGGAGAGACAATTCAGAGAGGCAGCAATCACTGCAGGGTTGGCTGGGAAAAAGCCAACCAGCAGGTGAGACAGAGACTTTGCACTGTGATAAAGATGACATGACACTGTGTAGACAAATTGATTAATTAATCAGACTCATATTTTAGCCTACTAATGGCATTGTTTCATAATTACATTACATTTAAGATCACAAGCCTCCAGACTATGTGAGGAAAATGTGGAAAAGGAGGAGGCACAGAGGCCTAAGGTAGGCCTAAGTGATGATCACCAAATATGAGATGAGAGGATCATGCTAGAAAGTACAGGGTTAAAGAGCTGCATGCTAAATCATTGTAATCTAAAAAAACATAGGCTATTTTAGAGGTCATTTCAAAGATGCCTGAGCAGAACATAAATACTAGTGGGCATTAAAATAATAATGATAAGTTAAGGTGATTGAGTGCTGTATTTCAGTGTTACTTCTTTATATATTTTGAAAAAGACGCTGTTATTCTCAGTCCTGCATATAGCCCGTGAGTTGTTGTTTTTTTTGGGGGGGGGGTTGCCCTTTTTTCAGGTCAGAGCAACTGCCCCTCAAAATTCCTGTGCACGTCCCTGCTGTTACAAACACATTTTTGTGGAAGCGCCAGTAGCCAAACGCAAAACTTTGTGAGACGTTGTCAATAGTGCAAACAGTGCGCGTGACAGATGTACAAAGTTAGGTTGTAAACCAAAGTTCTCCATCACGATCCACTGTCCCACATGTCAACATGCATTTCCTCTCACCGGGTGACTGACTGACTGTATTGTAGATGCCCACTAGGGGGAAACATACACCAAGCAATAACTTCGAGACATCGAGGACGCATATGGCAGATCTAGGCATTTACCTTTTACAGCGAGCAACTTGCCTGCACACTGTTTCTCTTCCTGTCTTGACCCATTTAATTTTGACTTCCATCTTTGTTACTTCTTCTATGTCTATCTTTGCTACAGATATTCACACATTACATGAAGTGTTCCTCAAATCAACATCACATCCTGTATAGTTTTTGGTAAATTGTGAGAGTAAGCTATGAATGTGAGATGGTGATACAGATGGATGACATGTCCCATGTGGCGATTCGGCCCTTAACCCATTCCCTCCTCTTCAGTGTGACAGCGCTAAATTACAGTAAATGATAGTTACCCTGACTACAAATTGATTTGACCCCAATGAGAATTTCTGCCCTGATGGACCCATGATATGGTCCCCTAAACAGCGAGAAGGGAGCCCCAGAACATATGGGGCACACTGGACGTGTGTGTGTGTGTGTGTGTGCGTGTGTGTGTGTGTGTGTGTGTGTGTGCGTGCGTGCGTGCATGTGCGTGCGTGCCTGTGTGTGCATGCG
>NW_027468576.1:32017836-32027836 GCF_046254945.1 Alosa pseudoharengus | reverse complement strand
GTCTCTGCAGGATGCCCCCGGAGCGCATGGAGGAGAATCGCCAAACAAGAAGCTCCCAGGTACGGCCGATCCGCTGGGTAATTACCCCCGTCCACCGGCGATTGCCAACCCCCACGACTCCCCACTTTTTTTTCTTTTCTTTTTTATTCCTCCCCCTTTTGTGTACTTTAACCCACCTCAGCACCCCCACTGCAGCACACATGGGTCAAGTCACATGAATGAAATACTAAATGCCCCCCGGACCACTGAGCTGTGTGTTTATCCGAGGGCCTCATTATGAACTTACGGGTGGAGGTGAGCAGAGGTGTTTACCAGCGTAAGGCAATTAACATGCCTTTTTCAAACACAGCCAAATGCATATTCATACAATCAAATATGCAGTTCAAATAAACACAAGCTAATGAAGAGCAGGTGTAATTGGCATGTGTGAATGGCGGCAGGTTTCATTGATATGTAAGGCTGGACAGCTTTTTGTTGAGGAGACCTGAAGGTCCATCAGAGACTCCCAATCACTTAACGCCCCAAGGGAGTGCTTTTTTGTCTATTTTGCTGATTTTTGTAGAGGTTTGTTATATTGTGATTTTACTGAATTATGTGTGTGGGGAACTGCTTGAGTGTGTGTGTTAGTATAGGGTTTGTGTGTGTCTCTCAAGTCAAAAGTGAGGCCATAGTGATAGTTGTGATCATAACACTTTTAAATACTTTTACATTATTATTTTTTGATGTAGCTCTCATAAACTGGTAAATAATATGCTAGATATGTATGATACTAAATGTCTATCTATAGAATGAGCATCTATGTCCATGTTCTCCAATCAGAAATTGCATTAGAAAATAATTTTATATTTCCAGCATGTGGTCAAAATGTACTTTTCTTTTAATGGACAATAACATACTTGGACCATCGTTTCTGCCTTTCTGCACTGGTGATGTGAACACTCCAGCCTCTGCCCTTATGGAGCAGTAGCCCTCTGGCCTCTCAGTGTGGTTCGGTTTCCACAGGGTGCTCAAAGGCCACTTGTAGTCAAAGGGCCGCATCGCCAGAAACCCTTTTGCTCACGTCTTTCCTTTTGTCCTTTTAGGCCGGCGTATAAATAAGACACTGGGGGAATGTACGGGCCAGCGTAACAGGGGAGGCAAGTGGAGGCAACAGCAGGGGTCATCATCCATCACAGGGTGGCCGCGACAAGCCGCCTGTCGACCGGCCCGCTCACTGCAAAGGCGAGGCGTGTGCTCGTGTCTGTTTGTGCGAGTGTGTGCGAGTGTGTGTGTGTGTGCGAGTGTGTGTGTGTTTGCGTTTGAGGAAGGAGGTGGGGTGTGGGGCCAAGAAACCTGAGCTGTTACAAGACAGACACATGCTACCTTCCAAAATAACAATGGACTCCTGTGATAGGCACTGCCTGTTGTCTGTGCCGCGGGGGGCCAGGGGGGTTGACAGGGTGTGTGTGTGTGTGTGTGTGGGGGGGGGGGGGGTTGCTGTGTGAGATGGGGGACAGTTCCAACAGGCACGCGGCATCTGACATTGTTATGTGCGGCAGCTAGGGTGTAGCGTTACCTTCCTTGGCTGCACTTTTAGAATCCAGCCGCGCCGCGACACTCTGTTATTCTTCTTCTCTCTTTCTTTCACTCTCTCTCTCTCTCTGTCTGTCTGTCTTTTTAAAGCGGGAGAAACACTAAAGATAATCGCAAGTGACAACTTCAGGAGTGTGTCCCAGTGCTTTGTCTTTGCCCGGGCTCGCCGATGGCCATAAAAAGACATGCCTCCCTGTGGGCCGCCAGTGTAACTGACACCTGGAAAAGAGAGAATTATTCCCTGCGCATTCGGTGCAGCAGCAGCAGCGGCGGCAGCGCCGCAGAAGCGGCCATACACGGGCACCAGGGCATGCCACCCCCGCCGCCGCCGCCGCCACCGGGTCACTTCCACCGTGTCCCCCTGGAAAGAGTAACGGCTGAGTGCATGAGCGCATTCCATCTGCCGCTCCTGTTTCGCCTCGCGCTCCGCTTATGGGACATTTAATTGCTCTGTAAAAATTCTTCAATCACTGTGCACTCCCCTCCTTTTAATGACATTACATAGATGAAGGAAAAAGGAAATATTACATTGTGAAGTCAGTTGTTATTATTATTATTTTTTGTCATTACACCAATGGCTTTTCATAGAGAGCCTCCATTTTCACTAAACCAGCTGTTAATCCTTACAGTAAACACCAAAATAGATGCAAATAAAAAGTGAAAGGGCATGTAATCCCCCCTCCCATTTTTATGGATATGACCTTTTAACCGGCAACGAATACCTGTGTATTTACATTGTAATAACGTGAATGAGAGAATTTTATTCAGGATTACAATGTGTTCAACTATTTCACAATACAAGGAGTCCACTAAAAAATGAAATGGCAAAATAATTTTCAAAAATGCATCACAGATTATTATTATTATTTATTTGAACAATACTATTTATGGTTACACACATTTCCAGAGGAAATGAATTGTCATTTAGTACCTATCTAAAAAAACTTAGGCACATGATCATAAACCTTTATACAAGTACATGGTCTATAAACCCTTATAATTACTGAATTAATAAAATGTTATATATGGTTATTGAAATTCATTCTTACATGCAACAGCAGGTCTTGTAATTTACTGATATTCAGAATTACAATGCACATTTGTACATGGGATTATAAAGACTTTTGTAGGATAGTAATAGGCATTATGCTGAAAACAATGATGCCTCACCAACACTACTCTACCGCAAATATGTTAATTATGTATTAAAGCCGAATAGTTCACAATATCTTGGAACATTTTAGAGCTGTCATTATGAGTTTTCAAGCAAATTTATAGGGCCCTCTTAGGTCAAGAATTATGGCTCATTATGAATGCCCCTTAAATATAAACCTGAATATATTACTACAGCTGTGTGTGTGTGTGTGTTTGTATCAAATTATGGTGGGTGGGGGGACTGGCGCATGAGAGTGTGTAGCTGAGTGAAGTAGGGTAACCGCAAATGTATGTGTGTGTGTGCGTGCCATGCGTGAGTATTTGTCCATCTCACTGTCTCTCAGTCTGTCTGAGCAGGAACTCATTTGTGTTTCGGGGAGGGGAGGGGAGGGGAGGGTGGTGGTTGTGAGGGGGTGGAGGGGAGGGTGGTGGTTGTGAGGGGGTGGAGGCGGGTAGTTTAGGGTCCCCCAGCGCAGAGCTGCACAAGTCCCTCCAGCTGCTCACAGTGCCCATAGATTTACAGGTGCCACTGACCCTTTCATCGGAGGAAGTCTACTCAGCCGGCTGTTCCTTCTTTTTTTCTTCACCTCCCTTTCTTCCTCTAGCTCTCCTTTTTTTCGGGGGGGTGTGGGGGTGTGCAGGAGGAAGAGGGTGGACGCTATCTTTGATGACTCCATCGCTCTTTCCAGAAGAAGGAAAGCTGCTTATAGATGTGCCACTTGGTGCTCGTTGACTTAGTTCCCCCCTGTTCTGACTCTGAATGGAAGTTCTTTTTACTTGACCTTTCTTGGTATTCCAATGTAGGGTTCCCTGAAGTGTCTTGACATTTTCCAAAAAAGGGACCCTTTGGACAAGAAAGTACTCTGCCCAGTAGAACAGCTCAATTGTCTTTCATATGTACTTTGAGATATCCCCAAACCTCATGTGGAACTAATGGATTGAATGCAGAACGGTGATTCTGATCTTTGGGGCCAGACAGGCTTCTTCTTCAGTTGAGTGATGCATTTCACAGAGAACTATGCTCACTTTTATTCCCGATCTGTGGATGTTCAGACTCCACTATTAAACTGCAGGGTACCAGTGAAGAATTCGGGCCCGCTTAGACATAGAGTGGTGAGCAGTGGAGATGGAGGACGCACTTATGAGCAAAATAAACCCAGTAAACAAATAAGGAAAAAACAAACAGGAACTGGAATTTCAGCATGGCGTCTGATTTACACTGTGGCCTCTTTGAGCACCATGTGCTGTGACTTCTGCTCTGGCTAAATTATCTTAACATCTTTGAGGGAAATTATCCTTTTTTTCCTCTCTTTCCGCCCAACAACCAGTAATCTGGGTTAATGCCTTGGACAGTCTTGCTTTCCATCACCCTCCAGAACCAACTGCCATCAGCAAAAGCAGACATTATGCCTGCTGACAACCAGCCTCCAGGCCATCCAACACCAAAACGGCACTACACAATCTTGAATGCATTGTTGAAACAGTCATATTAGCCTGATTGGCTTTGGTGGCAATTTGTATCAGAGAGGTCCAATACATTGGGCGGCGATTGAATCTCACTCAAGCAGTTTGAGCACATATTTTGTTAACCCAGTCAAGACAGATAGCAAGATAATTCATGTAAATTCTCCCTTTGGTTCTAAACCCTATGTGTTCCACCAATTAGTCCTAATTGATTGATCCCCAAAGAGACATCATGAACTTCTAAACTAGGGGTCAGTGGCTCTAGCTGAAGAAAATGGGACGTTTTTTCTAATCCTTCCTCTTGATGGGATCAAGGTCTTATTGACCTGCAGTGTCCATTAGAAAGAAAATGAATTTGTTGAATATGAAAACACTATTTAAAAGAGTGGGACACGGGGGGGTGAAGAGGGGCCAAAACATGTATTGATCAGAGGTCACACACACACTTACCAGGCCAAGCGCTAAATGCTAACACAGCTGGATGCTGCCATATTATCTTTGCATACCAATGAAAGACGGCCACTGCCCCATCTAAATCATTTGAAGTAGTCTACAGTATATTCCCTTATCACCATAACAGGCAGGGAAAAGGTGAGAGAGAAAGAGAGAGAGAATGAGAGAGAGAGAGAGAGAGAGAGAGAGATACATGTATGAGCTTTGACTTCCTTAATAAGGGAGTCATGTTTAATGAGTGGGAAAGACTACTCAAGCGTAAGAGACCTCAGCCAAGCAGCACCATTATATTAGTGATGAATGAAACCTAATGGAGAGTGTGAAACACAGGAACCCACGCAGGAGGGGATGAACTAAATTAAGAGGTTGAACCTGTTCACTCGTTTTTTTTCTTTCTATCTTCGTTTTTTTTTCTCTTGACTACATAAAAGGCTGCCCATTAACTCTGTTAACTGATTTCAGGGCTTGCCAGAGACATTATGTTACACAATATTATGACTGCCATTACAAAAGAAACCACTATTGCTGTCAGTCATTTTCTTCTGTTCTGCTGTAGGAGCAGGGTCTATGCAAAACTCTTTCTAAGCGTTAATCATGAAGGGGAAACCATTCAAACTAACCACTAAACGTGGCAGATCTTATGGAGCTGCCACAGCATATTAAAAGCACAGCAACATTCCATATCAAAATCATCACCAAAATTATTTATTTTTACATTGTTTGCTGTTGAATATGTGGTGTTTATCCCGATAAGGACCTTGAAATGGACATATTATTGAGGGCATGTGAGCGTTAGGCCTGGCAGACAACAACTGTGCTGTGATGAACTGAGTGGCATCTCTCTTGTAAACAGTTGCATAATTCCGTCTGTTTCTGTAGTCGGCGGCCGGTCAAGTCCTATTTTTTGAACAGGACGCATACGCCGAATGATTCCACAAACGCCTTCAACAGTCTGACCCCAACTGCCCTCCTTTTCGGCTGCAGGACAACAACAGAGCCCAGAGTTGCCGCAAAAACATACATTCCTCGGGGGCGAGGCCCACAATTCCTTTCTTCTCCGTCCCTCTCACTCTCCCCCACTCTTTTCCTGCCAAACACGACGTAATGCCCACCTTCCTCCCCTCCTCTGGCGCACCTCCCCGGCTGGCGGCGCTGGCCGATGGCGGCCGCGGGCTCCTGGGGATGGGACGTAACCACTTTGGACACTTCCTCGGGCCCCCAACTATCTGAGGCCTCTTGCGTGTTTTAAAGCGGCTGGACCGGCGCGCATGAAAACAAACGGCCCAGCTCGGCCCACTTTGATCTTCGTTTCCTGACCATTATTTACGCCCGTTTCTCACGCACCTTTTTCTTTCTCTTTCACTTGATTACCGGTCACTTCCTCTGCTTTTTTGCCTGACAGAGACAATACATTGTTCTGAAGTCGTAGTATTTTTTTTAAAGCAGGAAACTATAAAAGCTTTTGAGCCACTGCAGTGTCTCCTCACTGAAAGTGCAACAGATGCTTAGTGAGGTTGGACACTGCCCAATACCAATGATAACATTTTGTTGTCATACTTTTGTTTCTGTTTTTTACTTGATATTTAACAGAATAATTCTCCTGTAACCCTGAGATAAATAAGCCCCTGTATTTGTGTGTCAAATATTATTTTGTGGTGACATTGTGCATTGAGTATACCAAGAGGAAGCTCAACAACAATCTGAATATCCTGCTCTTAAGTCCAACCCTACTTTAGCAATTACGATGTTTGTCCTCTGAGGCGCTCCTTAATTGCTTAATTAAATAATCAGGCACTGCAGGTGCCAAGGCATTAAGATATCAATCTTGTTCTGCCATGTCTCAATAGGGCTATTAATTAACTTAATGAATACCATGCAAAAAGCTAAACTACTCACACATAGCTCAACCTAAAAGAAAATTAAAACATTTGCCCCTTTGTCTCGAGTCAGTGATTTTTTCACTAAATCCTGAGATTCTCTGGATATCTCTGGTTGTAAGCATACGCAGGTGGTAGGAGAGGGTAAAATGCTGAAACGGATGGTGCTGGTTTGTCCGGGGGAGCCAGAGAGTGAGAGGGTGCCCATTAATCTCGAGGGCCAGAGTTCAACTGCGCCCCTGGCCCTGAGTGACCGCAGTACGTTCCCTTGACCTGCACACAGCACCAGCTCAGCAGCTGATCTGCAGGAACCGGAGGGAAAATAATCCCCAGTTTCAGTGAAATGGCCCTGGAATTGGGGCGACTCAGGTCTGTGCCAAGCAAAGGAGATGTCATTACGGCTCCAGAGCTACCGAGGGTCATTTTGATTGTCCATTTAAAGAGAGTCCAAGCTGCACTTTTATGTACCATTGCAGCCATATCTTTGGCATTTTTTTTCTCTTCCTTTCATTTTCGAATGGGTGGAAAACATGGCTTTTTATAAAGCTTATAAAAGGAAACTTCTAGTTCTCTGAAATGGCTAAGCTCTCTTGTAAAGCTCATCGTTACTGTCAAGTATTACAGGTCCCTTTCAAGCAGTTATGCCAAACATGCCAACGCCACTTGTTCTCATACACAGAGCCAAGAATGCATGAAAATGTGTCAAAGAAGAAATAAACAAACAAAGTAAAACAAATAAAGTAAACACATAAACCCGTAAGCCTTTTTTAGCCTGTAAATAAACTGGCCAGACTTGAACCGGATCAAGGGCCAACATGGGAATCCAAACTGAGCATCCCTATCAAGGGAGTCTGCACTTGTTCCTTGGGACATGAAAACTATTTGCCTAATTAGACATCAGAGTGCCATAAGCCAGTGGGCAAATGGAGGGGATGCCTGGCTGGCCTCCACAGATCAAAAGGGCTGGTTGGGGGAGTGGAGGGGCATTTCACCGGCCCACGGGTGGGGGCATCAGGGGAGAAGGGGGGCAATAGCGCGTTTGAGCCGAGCAGTTGGGAGCATGATGACAGAGCGGTCTTTGGGAATTTAAGAGAAGGCTGAAGTGTGCTTTTCCCCTCTGGATGACAGGTCCAGGAAGGAAGGCTTTTATTTTCAAAGGCTGCCTTTTATTTATATTACATATTTTCATCGTTGGGATTTTCAAAGAGAGGTGATCTTTTTTCCCTACTCCACAGTTATCTTCCCCAATCCCCAACAATATATTGGCTTCTAGAAGAGCTCACCTTAGTTTTTTTTTATCATATGTTTACCACTCAAAATTATGGTACAGTTCAGAGAAATTGTACTGAGTCAGAGCAGAAATGTTGGACTGAAAATATTATATGTCATATAATAACTGATATAGATAGTAAAACAAATGTCTGTAGAATCAGAAATCATCCTATGATTTCACCAATCATTTTGTGCCCAGAGCCATGACGACTGTAATCCTGCACTTATCCCTCATAAACTCAGCTGCCATACAGTTTTATCGATGGACACCAAACTGGCACGCTAACTTTAGACATCCCCACAGTACCGCTTTCCTCTCTTCCTGATTCACTCTCTTTCTCCCTAAGCTCTTGCGGGGGACGCTTCACAAGGGGTTCATTAACCATTATTATCCAGGGACAGTAAGGAATAGATTAGTAATCTATCAATCTCTTCTGTATCATCTGGAGCTGGACAATCAGGGTCACACTTCAGCATGAATGTTTGCTGGCTACACTTTCTCGCTCTCTAACTAACATACATACAGACACACACACACACACACACACACACACACACACACACATACACACACACACACACACACACACACACACACACACACACACACACATGATCAAACGGCACGTGAACACCCAGTCCCAAACCATCTCAGTCTCCTTTGCCTCACAGGAGGAAATCAAAGTGGAGGAGCTCTTCCACCTGTTAGCCCACCTGTCAGTTACTGAGGAAGCAGACAGACTCTCTGTCAGATGCTGCGCTAATCCTTCACCTCTGGCCGGCACGGCTTTGCTCTGCTGCATGCTTTACTCTCCTCTCAACACAAACAGATTGCTTTCACGCCTTCTTTACATTTAACAACAGGGAAAAACAGGGAGAAATCTTGGAATGACTGACTCCTGATTGATGAAAATTGAACTGGAAGGTGGCAGAATCTCTGCAGGGCTATGCCTTGGAGATACAAAGCAACAAGCTGTCAATGGTAGACAGATTTGTGCATGAAGAATCCACTGGTGCAGATTTCGGATTGACGCAATAGACCGACAACCTCTGCATTCTTCTCACTGTTTCCTAACAGGCCGCCTCCAGCGTTATCAGGTCCTGTTAGTTGCTGACATGTTGAGAAACAGATGGACTCTTCCTGTACACAGTGTCTTTCCTGAAACATGGTCATTTAGAGGCTGACTGACCCTGGCGACACTGTTATGTATAAATAGGAAAAAAGTATACAGTTGGGCTATAGGAGCAAATTTGTTGAGGGAAAAGGGCAGATGCATAAAGATAACAATCAACGCTTGTGTATTCTGCTGAGAACTTCCCACTTTGCCTTGTTGGACAATTAATTAGAAGAAGGTAGTTGTTTTTTGGGCTCTGGAGAAATCAAGCAGTTGTTGTGTCCCATCCTGCTACTGTTTCTCTCTCTGTCTCTCGCTCTCTTTCTGTCTCTCTCTCTCAGTCTGTCACACACACACACACACACGCACACTTCGTTTCGTGTGGCTCCTGTCATTGGATGCTTGTGGCTTGATTAATTTTCTCAGTATGGATCGTAGCATAAGTGTGCATGCGGGTGCTGTCACTGTGTTGATATATTCATTCATCAAACTGTGATGAGGGCTTTGTGTGCGAGACTGTGTGTGTGTGTGTGTGTGTGTTGTGTGTGTGTGTGTGTGTGTGGGTGGGTTTGGAATTGGGGGGGGGGGGGGGTAGAGGGAACCTCTTGGGTAATCCTGACAACAGTGAGGACTCATGGGGGAGACCCCCCACGCCATGTAAACAAGATGGTGATGTCTGATAAGCAGTGGGATGCCTGATGACAAATGGATAATAATGGCAGGGGAGCAGCGACGGGCCTCAAAGTGTATTGATTAGGCTTATTACCTCAAGCATCCATCTTCAGAGCAAGAGGGTGGTGTGTGTGTGTGTGTGTGTGTGTGTGTGTGTGTGTGTGTGTGTGTGTGAGTGAGTGGGGTTGAAAATTAGCTTCTGCCCCTCCTTCATTGATGGACTGATTACTCCAGAGGCCCTGAGCTGCAGAGTGACAACCCCCAAACACACACGCACGCACACGCGCACGCACACACACACACACACACACACACACACACATGCACACACACCCTTAAATGGATGCATGTACACAAAAACAGACTTGCCTTACCTGTCTTGTTCTGTTTTTGGATAGAACCTTACCTAAACATCCATGT
>NW_027468576.1:32000336-32012836 GCF_046254945.1 Alosa pseudoharengus | reverse complement strand
TATTCAGGTGAAGCCAACATTCAGCAGAAGTGCTCTCATGACACGCAAAATGGTGTCTTCTGCCAGGCACTAAGTGTTAGCCATTAAAACACGCAAGCAGCCTTTTGCTCACTGATGTGTTTCTCAGAGTGGCAAACACTGACATGAATGAGCGCCACACAGGTTTGTGTTTCTCAATTTTTTTCTTCTCCCTCATCATGTTTTTTCCCCTCCAAACTGAGCTGTTTCTTACTTCTGATTTATGTTTTTTTCCCCACCGCAAGATGAAGTTTGAAACGTAGTAATCTAGATAAAATCCCCAAAGCCCCTGTGTGGTCACCGTGACTGAATCTGGAGATTCTCACTGGGCATTACAAGGATTTTTTTTTTTCTTCCTCTCACTCACCCCCCGCCCCCCTCTCTTTCTCTTCCTCCATCTCTCCCTCTCTTTCTCCCTCCCTCCCTCTCTCCCTTTCCTTCCCTGGGCAGGTCATGAAAGTGTGGAGCGAGGGAGTAGTCTTGCCAAGGCCTGCAGATTGCAGCATGTGTTCATTTTCTCAGGCCACACAGCATTCGGTCAGCAAGTATTAATTGCCGTCTCACTATTTTTAGGGTGGGGGCAGTTCATAAGCTCTTGCATGTTTCCTGACTTTCTTTGAAATTCTGGTACTTAATTCCCTTCAAAATTGCTATGTGTTAACTTTAGGCCAACTCGGATTTCTCTCTGTTAATATGAGAACTTAATTGATAAAATATAGAGATTATATTGTTTAGAAAATTGTTCATCATTGGGAACAACACAAAGTCATTTGTTATTATAAAATGAAAGATAAGAAATGTGAGACACTAGCCATACACCTATACACCTATATAAATATCCTCATTATGAAACCATTTTGAATGCAAAGAAACATTTAAACAACCACAAGCTGCTTTTCCTGGACACTAAATTACATCCAATCAGTGAGCTTCCATGAGATGTTGACATGATACAGTATGTCATATGTAGCATGACGTCTATAAAAACATGCATCTACAGGCTTTATACTATTCAAAGCCGAATTAAAAAATCAAAAATGTAAAGCAGTTGAATGAGTGGGTTAAGTATATGCAGGATTCTGGGTGGAATGTATAACCAGATGTCTGTCTGCCTGCCTGTCTGCTGGGTCAACGGAGATGAATGAAATCAAGCCTCTGGGCAAAATCATTTCAGTACTTTATAGCACTGGAGCTCTGGACTGGTATTTGGCATGGGCACCTCAATGGCTTCTACTGTAGTTTGTGGTGGCAACTTTTCCAGGCATTGAAAACTATGAAATTTCACTTTAGGCTTACCATGTTATCTGAGCCAGTGTTTCTGAGCTCTTTCATTTCAGCAGGGCTTGCTTATAGGACGATAACCTTCATCTTAGCTGCAGTTAATGCAATTTACAATTTCTGTACCAATTCATCCTCTATTAGTAATGAAGGTTCAATAGCGGAGCAGTGTTTCAGAATTGCTTCGACTTCACTGAGGGAGGATGTTTAGATGTTTAGTTGTTTGTTTATTTATGGGAAAACATCATAGGCAATGTATTTATCGATAACAATCCTCTCAGAAAACTCCAAGCAAATGTATAGATTACCTTGCTTAGTGTGTGTGTGTGTGTGTGAGTGTCTACATCAGCAGAGAAAGGGAAAACATTCTGGTTAGAGCACCAGTGTGGGTCAAACACACTATTTGCCCTCTTGTAGTTTTTGTAATAGATGTTTTTATGTTTGCACAGTGTGTGGAAATCCAAACAAGAAATCCCTTTTAAAAAATTACATTTTGCGTGTGTGTGTGTATGTGTGTGTGTGTGTGTGTGTGTGTGTGTGTGTGTTTGTGTGTGTGTGTGTGTGTGTGTGTGTGTGTGTGTGTGCAGATCTGAGCGGTCTCTCCTCTGGCCGCCGCACCCCGCGCCCTCTATTAAGTCCACAGATATTTCCTGAGAAAAACACATCGCTCTCGGCACGTTCAACCAGTGCTGAGCCAGCAGCCCACAATTCCAGGGTTTCTCCTCCAAATTTAGCCCTGGCCAACTAAGTACACAATGTATAACTTTGGGTCTGAAGTAATTACAAAACAATCGATGCAATAAGTTTTATGTTATCAAAAAATAACAAGATGAACAGCATGGGTGGTGCATGGTTTGATTTAAAGTAAGGTTTTTTTTAGAGGAGGGTGTATGTGTGTGTGTGTGTGTGTGGGGGGGGGGGGCGGTCATGAAACCACTGGGTTGGATGTGCTAACCATCCACAGACTTCATGTGGACAGATGCACAGTCTGAGCAGAAAAGAAAACTGTGAGGCAATGTGTGGACCAGTGCAGATGTGTGTGTACAAGTATTTCATCCTTAGCAGAGGAGGCCACAAAGGAGACCCCTGCAGCAGCTTCCCAACCCCTTTCCTCTCCCCCACCCCCAGCCACCCATCCTCCGAAGATTCTTCAACGTCTTTGCAAGCTGCAGAGAGGAAGGACATGATGATGTGTTTTATGCGGGAAGGCGCAGGGCAGGGAGAGGGGGCTGCCCTGACCACTGCCTGATAGTAAAAAAAAAAAAAACAGTCTGAGGACATGTTAAACATATTGATACCGTCGCTTCAGGAAATCCCTGGGCCTGCCGCCTACTCGTCCTCACTTTCCATTCATGATGCTGTTCGGGGTGCACGAAACCCAAGGTCTCTAAGTCTGCCTGTCTGTCTCTCTCTCTCTCGTAGCCTGTCTGTCTCTCTGTCTGTCTCTCTGTCTGTCTGTCTCTGTCTGTGTCTCCATGCACTTCAGTAGTGCGGTCACAACACTGACTGCTTGTGGGTGAGTGGTGGGGAATCTTAGGAGCAGAGAAGTCCACTCAACGTCCTCGGGCTTGAGTAGTTTACATTGCGTTGAAATGCTCAGATGATGGGTGCACTCAGTCATACCCTCAGCAGTTTCAGAGAAACAGGAAACTGTCATCAGAAGCACAACCCATATTAAGAGCCGACCGCCATACAAATCTTCAAGGAAGCACATAAAAAGCCAAACGTCTACATAAACAGTGAAAACGTATACAGCATGTAGCCTAGAAATTCAATCTCCATATAATTAAATTCGACACTGGTGAAAATGTTGAATAGTCAAGAACGTTATGACAACCCAGGAATTATACACTGGGAGTCAAAAACGTTAGAGTGTAATGTCACAACCATAAATCTAATTATAGGGAGATTTCCTAGTCTGGATGCATGGAACAATCTCATGTTGATTCCAATTAGAGAATGTTAGAACATCATGTTCTGACACATTCAGAAATTTCCTTTTATATTTTTTTTTTTCGTTTTTTATTTCCATAAAATCTTTGCTTCTATGTAAGTGTCCCTCTCTCTAAAACTGCCATCATTATATGATATTCTTCGTATTTCATTGTTCATATGCAACATATGTCTCTCACATTTTTCCTCACATTTAGCTCAATTTAAGCACAAAGGTCATAAAAATTTCAGAACCAAAAATTAAACCTTGCCTAAAGCCATATTTTCAGATCAGATCATATCTGCCTCTTATGAACTGCTCTTGCTTTTTTTCTGTTTTTTGAAAGTTGGATAATTCCTCCGCTTTATCAAGCCGCTTTTTGCCCTCCTGAAAATCTTCCATGGCAGGCACTTGCACTCTTTCCCTCTTCCGAGGTGCTCATCGATCACCACGGTGAGAAGGGAGACAATTCGGCCCAAATGAAAGCTGGACGGGGGGGACGGCAGAGTGAATTTGAGAAACCATACCTGGACTGTCCAGGAGCCTCCTCAAGTCAAGGTAAAGAGCCCTATTACAAGGGCATCCATTTCGAGACCGTCAGGGAAATACGTACTCTTTTGAGGGATGACTCAATTTATCCATGGGCTTTTCCCCCCTCTCTGTCAAATCAGAAATAATTGCTTGTTGTCCGTGTGATGTGGGGAGTTTTTTTCTTTAATTGGCATATGATGAATTATTGAAATAATAGGTCCCATTAATATTTTATGGTTGTTGTTTTTTTGGGCCAGACTGATCTGGAACTTGCTGGAGGTGGTGTCAAACAGAACACACAGGCTTGGATTAGTACTTGCACGTAGACGCGGTATTAGCATTGTACCCTCTCAGATTTGTGAATTTACAATGTCGTTGTTATTTAGACTCAGCATGTTAAATAATAAAATGTACCCATATCACTGTCATTTTCATGATGAATTCACTATTATAACATACCCAGCGTTTAGGCTAAACATGAATTAGAAATGGCCAAATTGGTAAATGCCTCTCTCTCTCTCTCTCTCTCTCTCTCTATCTCTGTGTCTCTCTCTTTTTACGGCAAACAGACAGCAAATTTGAGAAGAGGATGTTAGAGTGACCTGTGAGGATCTGGCCTGGCTGAACTTGCTTCCCCTCTTTCCGTTTCAAGCGACATGTCTTCCTGTCAGGTTTATGATGCTATCAGCCCATCAATTAACTCCTTATCCTTTTTGTCCTGAAAAACACACATTGCACCCAGCCCAAGGAATGTTGCTTCCCACAGGTTTAGTTGACCATACGCACAACTCACACAGAGACATAATTTTTTAAAGTAAAAAAAGTACAAACCAAAAAAAAAAGTCGAGAGGAAAGGTTGAATGTCATCTGCTTTGATGGATAAGTTCCCATTGCTATCCCCACAGGTTAGCAAAGGGGAAAGGCGAGAGTTCGAGGGTCGGCAGTGTGCGGGTTGGGGGTTTGAGGGGTGGGTAACTGCGGCATTATGGGATACCCTCTCCACAGGCCCCTGTGGGTAGACGAAGGGAGGCAAAACAATGGGGGCAAACCCACATGTCTCACATGGGGTCTGTCGGGCGCATGTGGCATTCGCAGGAAGCCAAGACTGCAGGGTGTGGGCTGGACTGCAGCGAGGATCCGATTTCCACATTCTTCCTATCGCCACACCTAAATCCTTAATTGTCTGGCCACAGTCAAAGTATTTTGAGACCACACCATTGCAAGCCAAAGAGAGAGAGGAGAGAGGAGAGGAGAGATTTTTTTTTTCTTGTCTTTTTTAAACTATAGACCTGCATGTTTAAATTGGTCCTGGACCAGGCCACAGTGCGTTGCGTGCAGTGCTTCTAGAGAAAAGTAATTATTTGGAGAATTTTTGATAGAAGAGAATGAGGGGAAAAAAAAGGTTTGATATTTCTGTTATGTCAAAAGTGACTTCCTCACCACCCCCTTGGAAAACATTAATCATGAACATGTGTATAATTACATATTCATTACTTGAACTCCTGATAATACAGTGCTATATTATAGATCACATGCTCAAGTAGATTTTCAATGGAAACATAATTGGCATAACATATCAGGCATGTTGGAATTACTGTCCAGCATGGTGATTATTCTGTTGATCTCTTGATAATATGTATTGGGGGCAGATCCTTTGTGAAACGCACAGTTATCAGCAGTATATTTTAGCTAATGGCGTCATTATCACGCCATCAGTTTAGAATGCTTCGTGTCATTTGAATTTACGGTGTGGACAGTCTATAAAAAAAATAGAGAGCATTATTTTCCCGGATGTCAGGAGTTTTTCCCTAGCTCACTGCCTCCCTCTCTGTCTCTCTCACCCTCTCTTTTCTCTCACTCTGTCTGTCTCTCTCTCTCTCCCTCCCTTCTCTCTCCAGTTGTTTCTGATCAATAAAGCTCTATTTTCTCCCACACAAGGTTTCCCATTCAATACATCTGCCATGGGTTTTAAAAACATAGAGGCATGATCCATTTATTATTGGCTGTTACTATGATTGATCTTCCTAGATACCTGCCATTGAAAACAAGTTCTGTTTATTTCCCTTCTACCCTCTTTATTGACAGCCATTGGTGGATGGCCAATCTATCTTGCTCGGTTCTATGCAGCATGAGAATCTCTCCACTGCAGTAGGAGACAGAGCGGCAGCCACATCCTGACCCTCCTAGCCAGTCCAAGTCTTGGGCATTCGCACAGAGACCGGCACAGCTCCCTGAGATGCCCAGATGAGAGGGTGATTATTATTTGTGGTACCGTCCTAAACTAATTGGTAGTTTGGCTTTTTTCCTATTTACACATTCTCCCAGGATGTGTTTATTTGAGAAGTTCGGAAATTGATGTGAAGACCCTGACATGATCAACAGCATTTGAATATTTAATTTGGCAAAATACGCTGACGGTTTAAAAAAATATGCCAGTCAATATGTGGGGTTCGTACTGAAGTGGCCGAGCAGTCGATAGAATAGTCATCTGTGATTCCGGAGGGAAATTCCAAGTCCCATATGATTTCCATCATCAGACTGCCCATTACGTTTTGAAGAAGCATTAGCAATGTGAAAGAACATTTTCAACTCACACCGGTCATAATTTGACTGGTCATATCACGAAAGACTGGTAATATTCAGGTAATATTCTCCACTGAGGTTACCTTATACAACATTGATTACATGCTGCAGGTACTGTCAATGAAGCATTTACAACAAATATTTGTAGGATAATGTTTGTTAATAATGTTAATCGTTTGTTCATGATGACATACTTTGAACCTCCATGTTCAGTCTAATTAATCAGTTAAGATAAACCCCTAACCATTAATAACTTACTTGTAACAACCAAGTTCACATTTACTGATGCATGAAGTGGAATTAGTAATGAAAATCATATGACGCATAAAATCTATTCAATTAAATTTTTTATTTAGCTTATTAGCACCGTTAAGGAGAAAAACTGGTCTGATATATATATATAAATTCACACACTAAGGTGGACTACTCCTACAACAGGTTCACTTCAGAATTTTTCTCAACTAATTGATTTCACTGGCAGGCTGTGCATCCCTCCTCAAAAGGCTTTTTTCTTTATCTGAAGACATGGGGTGAAGAGGAGCCCTGAAACTAAATACGACAGGTTTTTATTTACTGTCGGTTTGTTGCCTTGTTGTGTGTGTATCTCTTGCAAAATTTAGCACCCGATAGTGTTCTTACAGTACATACCCTGTATTGCACAGCCTTGTTCATGTCGATATGCATCTCTCCTTGGATCCCGCATGTCTGCACATCAGCTTTGTGTTACACCGTCTCTTAACTCAGGAGTGTGTGTGTGTGTGTGTGTGTGTGTGTGTGTGTGTGTGTGTGTGCGTGTGTGTGTGTGTGTGTGTCTGTGTGTGTGTCTGTGTGTGTGCATGTGTGTGTCTGTCTGTGTGTGCCTGTGTGTGTGTATGTCTGTGTGTGTGCATGTGTGTGTCTGTGTGTGTGTGTTTGTGTGTGCATGTGTGTGTCTGTGTGTGTGTGTGTATGTGTGTGTCTGCATCACACCTAAAAGTACCTAAAGAGTATTCAGCTCTAGCCACATTGTAGACTGGAAAGCTTAGTCAGGTGTCTGCATGGTGCTGGCCAACATTACTTGGAGGTCTTTAATTATATGGCTCTATAATATTCTGACTTTTAATAGTGCAGAATAGCCATACATCACCTGATCACTGTTAATACCAGTATGGTATGAATTAGTCTGACCATATACTATAAATACCACACACACACACACACACACACACACACACACACATGGAGTGACCTCATTCTCTTTTTTCTCTCAGTTGCTCCTTCCAGACTGCCCACACATTTAACACACGCATACACACAAGTGACGGCCAACAGTCAATTGAATTGACAAAGTGAATTTAAAAAATAATTTACTGTATATTCATTTCAAAAAGCTACAAATAAAAATATCCACACACAGTTGGGTAAGTATAGCACGTCACTTGCAAATCTAACATCTTGCGGATGCTGTGAGCAGGGACATATTTAGCGCCTTTCTTCTTCTGAATTTGTTTACTGGGGAGGGTTGGGATGAGGTGGGGGTGATGTTCTTGCTGGTCAGCAGAAAGAATGGGGGCCGTTTTGTCCAGATGATGTATGGGACCGGCTGACAGGTCACTTCTTCCTCCCTCCGAAAGCCACAATTTGTTCCCTGTTGGAGGCGGGAGACGGATTTTTCCGTGTGACAGATTTATTGGTGCCTACATGAGGTAAAACACCTCAAACTCCCTATAAAGGCTTTAGACTACTGCAGAGATAGATTGAACCACCATTTATATCCAGTTGGATTCCAGTAAAATGTTTCATATATTTCACCAGGCAGCCGAAGGGGCCAAAAAATCAAGCATCAGGCCAGATTTTTTTTTTTTGAGAAATCAGTTCTTAAATATTTTCTCCATGTATGCATCGTAAGATTTCCTCCCTTTTTTACACCCAAAAACACCCATACCTTCTCCCCCACCATCCCGTCTTGGCTATGTAGTTGAGACATGTTTAAACACTGCATGTTACACCACATGTTTGTGTCGGGAGCATAGCTCTTGCTGGCGGAGCGGCATCAGAAACACATGGCCGAGGATCTCCTCTGCTCTGGTGTCTGCGCCTGACGTGGAGGGCTGAGGGCTGGAAGTCATTTATGCCTTGCCGACAGTGCAGACTGAACAGTACGTCTGGAGGATTTTTTTTTTTTTTTTTGGAGGGGGGGGGGGATTTTGGTTGGGGGAATGGGGGAGGGGGCTCTGTGATGGCTCACTCCTGAGCACACAGGTGTCCTTCCCCAAAGAATCCCCAAGCCGAGGGAGGCTCTAATTAATATGGCACCGGCCGGAGTCTGCCAACGCAAAAGCCCACCGAACCCGCGGGTGGTCCTCATCCAGCCACCCCCACCAACTCAACCCCCTCCTGAAAAAACCCCTTCGACGTGTTGCACACAGCTGCCCCATTCTGAAAATATACAAACGCGCTCTCAACCACCTCTCAGGCCAAGTCATACCCACCTCTGGCTTGTAGACGAGGCTCCGTCCAGCCCAATCCAACATCCCAAACTCCCCCAACCCCCCCCCCCCCCCCCATTCTCCCCTCTCCGCCTCCGTAATCCTCCATCCAAACTTCCGTCAGGCGCAGATTTCTTCTGGGCAGCCGCCGTCGCCATTCTCCTGTCAGTGAAAAGAACAACTAAATTGTCATGGTTGGGGATTTTACATGGCAGAGGGAAGAAAGAAACGGATTATTTTCCTCACGAATGTTAATTGAAGAGGCATGCTATGCTCAAGGAATATTTCCAGATTTGTGAAAATGGGTCCACTGCCAGACAGGAGAGGAGAAGAAAGAAAGAAAGAAAGAAAGAAAGAAAGAAAGAGAGGAAGGAGAGAGAGAGAGAGCATAGGAAGAGAGATGTACAGACCGCTCTTAAACAATGTAGACAGTTTCATGCCAAAACAAACACTAACCCTTTTTAAAAGCTTCCATGTCATATCTGAATCTTTCCCCTGACAGTATATCAATTTTTTATGAGAGGCCATAAAGAAAAGCAAACAAATTAAGTTTAAATGAGAACTTATTTTCTGGCTATCTTGTAGAACTTTGTAATTTTAATATTTCTGCCAAGGAAATGTTGCATCTTACCATCTTACCCATTCTTTTTTCTGCCTCACCGTTGACCAGCACATAATGTGGAGCAGAAAATCACACTCTGGATAAGCTATTAATATGGGTGAGGAGGGGGCATTTTGCACCTATTTATAACCGGTCATATGCACAATAAAGAAACTTAACCGAGAAGGCACTAGGTGAAGTTGTCTGATGTTTTCCCTCTTCAGATCTTGCGTAATCTTTCCTCTAAGCGGTGTGAAGTTTCTAGGGAAGACGAGCCTGTCCCACAGGCCCCTTTAGACAGACATATCCACCAGAAGAAGAGATCAGGGCAGACCTGCTACTCTAATGGCTTAATGATTGGCTTCTACATTAGAGGACCATGAAATGGTGTGTACACACACATACACACACACACACACACACACACACACACACACACACACACACACACAGGTGCAGAGAGCACAGACACATACTCATGTCTGAATATTGTAAACATTTGCCGAGACAACCTTCTTCAGACACACAAACACACACATGTATGTGTTTGAGCACACAGGCTTACATAAATGAACCATCAACACACATTCACACCATGGTAGCATTTCAAGTGTATTTTTTTATATACAGTATAATGTTTACTAAACTGTGCACTGTCTGTTTTACTTATTTGTTATGTCTTGCTGTCTGATTTCTTATCTTTATTGTCATATTTAGCTTTGTTTTACTGATGCCTCTTGCACTATTCCCTGTGCTGTTGTACATTTCCCTTGAGATTAATAAAGGAACTTATAATCTCTTGTACAGTATAGTCTGACATAAATGTGAAAGGACTGCACTTACAGACACTAAGACACCAGCAGTCCAGAGCATCATGGCCTTATTCGTTCATTCACACATACACACACACACATGCACACACACACACACAGAGAGGGAGAGAGAGAGAGAGACACACACAAATACACATGCACACAGACTATTTTACATACTGTACATAGCTGTACGTGCAAAAATGGAAACATTTTGGTGAGCAAAAATGTACAATGACTTTCATGAAGCAGAACACCACAAATACATAGGGTCCTTCTTATATATATTGTGGGGTGAAGTGCTGCATTTAAAAAATCATTTTGTTCTATATCATTATAAAACCCGTGATTACTTATCATGGCTTAAGTTAGAACTTGAGCTGTAGGTCATTGTGATTTATAAGTCACAATTATATCATGTATAGCCACTTAAATTTTTAGGGCTATTTTGAGTTATTTCGACAATTTAAGTACAAACCCAACCCACACACAATATATTATCACACATCCTCATCATGGTGGAAGGAGGAAGAGACGCTATTTTGACCCGGCCAGAAACAAAACATCCCCTTTGATTAAACCATCACCCACTATAAATGCCATTCCTGTGCGCTGCTGGCCTGTTCAAACAGTGTTGGTGCGTTAATGGTTAGGCCCGTTCTTTGCCAGACATTAGTCTGGAGGCAGCCAACACAATACTGACCCCTTGATGACTGAGGAAGCAGACAAAGAGGAAGGCTAGTAAATGGATTGGGGAGCAATAAGGAGCCTTGCTCGAGCTGTCCCTGCTGAAGTGGTTGGCAAACATGATGCAGGGGGAGAGACAGAGAGATTTGGGCTGAAGATCAGACCTCAAACCCTCAGAGTTCATCCCCTGTCTGGGCGCGCCAGAGGGGGCTTATCATAAGACAACATTTGCCTCCAGTGTCTGTCCTGGAGTCTTTGCCTTCTAGGCCATAAAGGGGTGGGAGTTGTGTGTGTGTGTGGGGGGGGGGGGTCTTGTCAACTAGCTCGGCCTCATTGATTGTGGGCAGCTCAGTGCAATTAGTCCTTTATAATGCTTCCCGGTTAGGACAAGGGGCCTTTAATTGGAAATGATAGGATGGATTTTACAATAGCCGGGTTAATGATCATTTGCATTGCTGGTAGAACAGGGGAAGGTGCGGGAGGAGGGGAGGGAGGGAGATGGAGAGGAGAGGTGGGGGTGGCAGGGCCACCAATTTTCACTCTTGTCCTTGGTAAAAGAATATCTTCATGTTCCGCCTGTGAGCACCCAGGTGCTAAGGACTCCTTAAGTACCCTCTTTAGTGGTTCTGTCTCATTAGAGAGGTAGTGCATTGCGCCAACATGTGAACCGAGAGGGCCTAGAATGACCAGGTCTGTGCTCGGATGCTCCTCTCACTGCTGGGTTCCGCTCCACTGAGTTCCTCATCGGCGTGAGTGGAGAGAGAGAGAGAGCCTGGCTCGCTGCGCTGTGTGTGTGTGTGTGTGTGCGTGTGAGTGTGTGTGTGTGTGTGTGTGTGTGTGTGTGTGTGTGTGTGCGCATGTGAGTGTGTGTGTGTGTGTGTGTGTGCATGTGAGTGAGTGTGTGTGTGTGTGTGTGTGTGTGTGTGTGTGTGTGTGTGTGTGTCAGTACAGAGGTCACACAGAGGCGAGGCGTGAGAGTGGTGGCCTGTCAGAAACTCACCCATCAACCCGGACTGAAAACAAACATCTGTGCCTTTCCCCAATTTAGGTAAATTATGAATGTGCAGGAGTGTGTGTGTGTGCGTAAGCATGTGTGTGTGTGTGAGTGCATTTGTTTGGGGAAGATAAAACATTCAGATCAATATCTCACTTCTAAAATTGTGTCTTTTTGTTCCTTCCACAGTGTAACACTCCACTGAATTGTGAGGCAGTTTTTGAAAAATCCAACCAAATGCTTTCAATATAACATCTCAAAGCTTCAGTATACATGTAAACTATTCATGAGAACCACGCATAGCAAACATCAGATGCCCAAGAGTTATTTTAAATAGCCACAGATAAACCTGATATGATAAAAAAAAACTGTAGGCAGAAAGATAAATTACTTATTGTCATTACTTAACCCCTAGTTAATCACTCCCCCATGAAATGAAAGGAGCTGCATCTTGCAACATGCTTGTTTCTAATTACACCACCCTGCACACAATGCTTCTTTACAAATCTGACATTCCTCAGACAGCTGTTTTGACGTTCACATAAGGGCCAGGGTCCATGCATGCATGCATATGAGAAAACCATATCATATTCAA
>NW_027468576.1:31990336-31995336 GCF_046254945.1 Alosa pseudoharengus | reverse complement strand
TGTAACGTGTCTGAAATCACACGGGGGATTCTTGTGACTTCATGCTATTGGCCTACACGTATATATTTTTGTTGTTGTTGTGGTGGTGGTGGTGGTGGTTAATATTATGTTTTTTTTTTTTGTGAGAGGGGGTTGCTAGGGGGTTGGCGAGGTCACACTCAATTGTGTTAGTCTGTAAGAGCAAATCCTATTGTCAACTGCAACTTCAAACATTTTAAATTAATTAATGTATTGCTATGGAGCATGTCTAACACAGAGATTTTTCTCAGGCTAAAACAGTCCAAGATTTAAAGTGAATATGTAACTTTACCACCATACTTTGCAATCAGACCCGGCCTTTTCAGTGCGTTGAAGCATGTCATATTTTTGTCCTGTCATAAACGAGCTAATCGTGAAGGTTACAGTTGAATTGTCTGATTTTGTTAGCAATATATCACAGAAGACAGTTCGGACCAAGGTATTCACGCAGTTCAAGCAAGTGAAAAATCATGCTCCTGTCATGTTTAGTTTAGCATTTGAGGATCTACAGAGCACCCAATAGACAGCAGATTTGTTTACTTGTTGTCCGGACCCTGGATAGCGGTTTCACCGGGCTGAACATGCGGACGTACCTTCCTTACCGGTCTCTTTGGCACCCTGCGCTCCGGTGCGCATCTCTCGCATCTCCATATCATACAGCCTAGGCTAATATCATCTTTTTGTTTGTTTTTCTGCCACCCGTTTCCTTGTTTTGGCTTTTATGTCCATCATTACGTGATCTTATCACATGTGGTTGGGGAGAGTGAAGTAGATAGAGGTGATACTGGCCGCTCTTCTAGTGTTCATTGGAGAGGGAAGGTGATGTCAGAGCGGAGAGTGAGACCCTGATTGGCGCGAGCGGTGTCAGTAAAGGGTGTGTATGTGCGCGCGCGTGTGTGTGAGTGTGTGTGAGAAAAGACAAAGCAGCAGGGAGAACGGTTGAACTTCAGATTTGGCACCCCTTAGTAGAAGTGAGTCAGACAGAACGGAGGAGGGGTCCGCGTAAAGTTAATGACAGTTCGCCAAGTCGAGTTTTGTAAGACATACATCTATCAGAGACGTGGAAAAGGCCACGGGGAGATCATCTCGCTGCAAAAGCTCCACCGCCGTCTTATTACCTCTTAATCTGGTGCAAGCTTTCGCTGTCCGGACAGAGTTATCATTTTGTGTCATTGAGAAAGAACATTCTTTTAAAAAAGACATTTACAATCTATTTCTCAATCGCGTTGCGAGACTCGGGTACCAAGCAGTAGGTCATTGCTGTTGTACAATAATTGTAGCTTTCGCAAGCGTTGTCTTGTTTTGGGGGGGTGAAAATGAACTTCCTCTGCGATCGTTCTTTTCGCTTGCTCTCGCTAGCATTTGCAGCAATCTGATCCTCGTTTCTAAACGTCAAACGCCCGGACTTGGAAGAATCGGTCTTTCGGTTTTTTTGTGAGAACCTGTGGTATCCCCCTTTCACGAGCAGGTGGCCCGTCAGACGGAGCCCAGTCTTCACCCCAGCGGAGCCGAGCTGTCATGCTACCCAAAGTGGAGACAGAAGCTCTGGGACTCGCTCGATCGCATGGGGAACGGGGGCACATGCCTGGAAATATGCAAGGTAAGAATTCTGACTTTCTTATTTAATCCAAGACCAAGGTGCACGTTAAAAAACCCTCTTCCCAAACTGCCACAGCATGGTTCTGATAGAATAACATTGCGCTGGGACCGACCGACACTGCCTGACCAAGTTAAATTAAGCCTACTTGTAATCTTGAGTCTTAATTTCTTTGAATATGTGATTTGAGTGGAAATTAAAACTTCTGTGAGTTTTAAACAGAAAAAGACAACATAAAGGGTCTATTGGCCTATGGTATTTCGTGCAGTTGCACCCTAATTTATTTTAGGCCTATTATATTTTAAACTGCGCTGGAATAGAATATACAGCTCCTGTATCATCAGTCATTTCGTGTTATTATCCATAAAACCGATAGTATTGTTGATACGCCATGTTAATGTCGTTAGTGATATTAGAAAAAATAAATATTGCATGTAGCTAGCCTATAATTCCTTCTCGTGAACTTGCAAAAGTTTTGTGCATCTAAAATGAAAACATATTGTATGGGTTGACTTCCTATCACTATGTTTGATTTTGCTGTACATTTAGGATGACTGGATTTTTAAACAAAATTTAGCCAGAAAAGAGGCATGCTCGGTTCATTAAATGCACAGTA
The DNA here is from genome assembly GCF_046254945.1 of Alosa pseudoharengus. Taxonomy (NCBI): domain Eukaryota; kingdom Metazoa; phylum Chordata; class Actinopteri; order Clupeiformes; family Clupeidae; genus Alosa; species Alosa pseudoharengus. The sequence continues at coordinate 31,993,105 of NW_027468576.1, read as the reverse complement.
TTCTGGAGTCGGCTGTCTCCAGATAATCAGACGTTGCATTAACTTCTGAAACAGCTCCATTAATAATTTATCAAGCTCTCTTTACAAGCCTGAAGATGTTCATATCGTTATCAAATCTGAAAATTCCCCTGGAGGTCGTCTAACGAGCGATGGCACTGCAATTAAACCAAAACTACGAATATGACCGAATTTCAAAAGAAAAGTTCAAATGGTTTAGCTAAAGAAAAAATACAAGAATATTTACAAAGCACACACTGCCAGTCATGTTATAGTAAAATTTTCATTTCGCGGATAAATACGTGCTGTATAGCCTGTTAAATAGGGTCGCACAGCAATTACTGTGGCCACTGCAGAAGCATACACTGACATAAATATAGGGGGGTAAAGAAATATCGAATTTTGTAAACAACCTATATTGTCTGTTTTAGACGACAAATAATTGTAATGTTTGTGATTACATATTTCCATAAAGAAAAAAATTAAACTTTAAGTCCCCCCTCCGCAAATTGTTTTTAAAAATATTTGTTGATAGCCTATATCGCCCGGATGTAATGCATTGGGGACAGCGTGGATATGGTGAAGGAAATGACATTAAACATCCCCCGAATTATTTCAAACCACTGACAGAATAAGCAAGTTTATAAGTGAAGTTCACAATGACTTGTTGCTTCTATCGTCCGTTACCAGCAAATTTCAGCCGGCGCCAGCGAGAAACAGCAGGGTAACTTATTCACACGAAATGTACTAATAGAAATTGATTGCAAGTATGCTCGGTCGGCAAATGGTCAAGGAGTGTTGGAGGGTAGTGATCAATTTATGTTGTAGCGTGAGATGAAACTTTTCTGCCTTGCGCAGATCAGTTGTGAATCGTCAACTGTCTATTTACGCTAATCATTTTTTTGCATCAATGCTAGATCATTGTTTTTTGCAATAGGAAGTTGGTAAGTGCATTTATTACAAGTCGTTTATTTTACACATATACACAACAAAATGTTAATTCAAGTTAGACATACTGGGTGATTGTCTTGAAAGATCATGTAGATTATTTCTTCTTTAATTCTACTCCTTTAAATGTGCTCATAAACAAACTAGGATGCAGTGTAGACGTCTTAATTGTCCCTGACACTGCCTGCTTATCACTTGATTAACGCACCCATTAACTATCATTCCCCTTACATGACCTGTCAGCAGGGTGACATGCCTTTCTGAATAACATAATTTTACAGTTTCCTTTGTGTGCAGATGTGTAAAATCTCAAATATAGTGAAAGATTTCAATCAAGAGTTCAATATTGTAGCCTTGAGTGTAAAGTATAGGTGTGCTTATTTTACATTTATTTCTCATGTTTCAAACTGTATTGGATTGTAAACTATTGATAGCGGAAATGAGTTGGGGACATATCTGGGAGTGTGTGCAGAACACAACATGTAAATATCAGTGGCACACCATAGCATTGTGAGAGATTTGGAAAGACCAAGTGTGTTTATTATTATTATTTTATTTACTGGTGTTTTCTTGCCTTTGTCTCCACAGCCCCCCAGTTTAAAATGATGGACTATTCCTACGACGAAGACCTAGACGAGATGTGTCCTGTGTGCGGGGACAAGGTGTCCGGCTACCACTATGGGCTCCTCACATGCGAGAGCTGCAAGGTGCGTCCCGCTTTGTCACTACCCGTCTGTCTGTAATAACCCTGAGCACCGGGGCACAGCCATGTTTATTGATCTCCAAACCACCCGACAAGTGTATTTTACAATCACTCTACCACTCTGTTTAATCCTCTCCTGGCTCGATTTGATGCCCTAATTGCATGAACAAATCAATTGTAGCCTATGTATGAAGGAATGTGTGGATTTGCATCACATTGTGAGTCATCATGCAGCTCCGCATAGGATGAGCTGTAGCATGTAGGTTAGATTGTCGACCACGGGATTGTATTTTAACTAATTGCGCCATCCAAATCGGTTTTAGAGTACAATTTCTCAACGATTTGTGGAGTCAGTTCTTTTTTCCTGGTGCTTAGACCACCAATGAGTCACTTTGTCTAAAATTGCTGGGAGTGTTGGTGTGGACAATGTTAACTTCTTAGATGTGGAAGGCGGTTGACTCGTTGTTAGATGCATTGGATGATGGCTGGCTTGCGGGTAATCTCTGTTGGTTGGTTGTGTAAAATGTCTGCTATGTGTCTCGACTGTATTCGGTGACGTGTGTGTGTGTGTGTGTGTGTGTGTGTGTGTGTGTGTGTGTGTGTGTGTGTGTGTGTGTGTGTGTATGTGCTGAGTGCTGATTTGGTATCCTCATTGCCTCACTGAAAAGTATTCACGTCTTTATCAACAAGAGCTGTCATTTTATCTGACTGTTGAAAATTAACCTGTGCACTTCCATCCTGCATCTCTATGTCTCTGTCCCTTTCTCCTCTCCCTCACTTCCCCTCTCTCTCTCTCTCTCTCTCTCTCACTCTCTATTTCTCTCTTTCATTATCTCTCAAACTATACTATTTATCGTTCTGTCCCAGTCTGTTGGTATGTGCATGTCTCATCTGGTACTTTGCTTCTTCAAACAAATACACAACAGTCAATGTTAGGTTTAAGTGCGCTGCTCATTATATGTTGGTCCATTAAACTTTATACCCTGCAAGCCACAAAGTGGCTAGCAAAGAACTTAAGGCTGTATACTCGAGTAATATTACTGGCATTAATACCTTACTTAATTCATATTTACAGAATCTAGGCAATATGTAGGCAAGTTCTTGTCTGCATAATATAAAAG
>NW_027468576.1:31972836-31985336 GCF_046254945.1 Alosa pseudoharengus | reverse complement strand
GACAACTGGGCACGAGGAATAACTAAACATGAATAATTAGCACATGCCCCAAAACAGATGACCACCCCCCCCCCCTCGCCCCCGCCGCCCCCCAAGAAAAAAAAAGAAAGATGAAGGAAGGAGAGGTAGTGGCCTCCCTGTGGCTGGGATCAGAGACTGACGGCTTAACACACGGAGCTGCTCTGTTGATTTGATGTAATGACCAGGATTAGCATCACGTTTTGTTAAGTTAAATATTCCTCTAAATGTCACTCTGTTTGACTGGAACAGAGTGGGTTCAAATATCACCATTTACCAAATCATGTCACTGTATACCTTTGGACAATGTTAGATTATTCAATGATCTTAAATAACCAAGATACAAATGTGCAATTTTTTGATCAATTTTATTTTTATATTGAGAGAAAAAAAATATGCTCAGGGAAAGAATCGAAGGTAAAGACATTTTTGTTGTATAATTTATATAGCAAAACCTGTTACTTCTATAGTCAAAAACATTTACTTTACATTTATCTTTAACATTTATTTTACTTTGAACCTTATGAACTTTACACATCACCAATATCACAGTTGTTCAAAAGGGGGAGTTTTCCCACTGACAAAAGCATACCCGCTAACTACCTCTAGCTTGAGTCACTTGTATCACTGTGAGCCAATGGTATCAGTTCTCCGATGTCACACAACTTTCTCCTAATGTTACGAGTTATTCTTGTAGTAGAGCAGAGCAGATTTTTCAGGCTTGAGCACATGAGCCTAAGATGTGGTTTGTGTATGTTTGTGTTTATTTCCACTTATATTTGGACTTTGGCTACTGTACCAAAAAGCTTCAGAGGCAACACTTTTAGCTTTTAGGTTAGTCAGTATCAGAATCAATAGAAGAATTGACTCATTTCATTTATGCATACCACAAAAGTCAGTGCATTGACACCCTTCCTCTCTCTCTCTCTCTCTCTCTCTCTCTCTCATCTCTCTCATGCTTTAGCTGTGCGGGCAGACCGCATGCGTGGCGGCCGCAACAAGTTCGGCCCCATGTACAAGCGGGACCGGGCACTGAAGCAGCAGAAGAAAGCCCTGATCCGCGCCAATGGCCTGAAGATCGAGGCCATGACGCAGGTGATGCAGAGCGTGCCCACCGACCTCACCATTACCTCGGCCATCCAGAACATCCACTCCGCCTCGAAGGGCCTACCGCTGAGCCACGCCGCGCTGCCGCCGGTCGACTACGATCGCAGCCCCTTCGTCACGTCGCCGGTCAGCATGGCCATGCCGCCGCACGCCGGCAGCCTCCAGGGCCACTACCAGGCGGCCTACGGCCACTTCCAGAGCCGCACCATCAAATCCGAGTACCCCGAGCCGTACACCAGCTCGCCCGAGTCCATTATGGGCTACCCGTACATGGACACGTACCAGAGCGGCTCCCCGCCCAGCTTCCCGCACCTCATCGTGGAGCTGCTCAAGTGCGAGCCGGACGAGCTGCAGGTCCAGGCCAAGATCCTGGCCTACCTGCAGCAGGAGCAGGCCAGTCGGGGCAAGCACGAGAAGCTCAACACCTTCGGCCTCATGTGCAAGATGGCCGACCAGACGCTCTTCTCCATCGTGGAGTGGGCCCGCAGCAGCATCTTCTTCAGAGAGTTAAAGGTATGAAATGTTCTCTGTCTCTCTTTTCTTTCCCGCTCTTTATCTTCCTCTGTGTGTGTGTGTCTTTATCTTCTGCTCTTCGACTCGCTCTCTCTCTCTCTCTCTCTCTCTCTCTCTCTCTCTCTCTTTCTCACGCTTTCTCTCTGTCTCTGTGTGTTATATAAACATAGACGAAAGTTTTGATTTTTAAACCTTTGTAAAAACATTGAGAATTAGAGTTGTGGTTTGGACATCAGGGACATTCTTGATATGAAAGATTTATGAAATATAGATGTTCTTATTTCACTGATGTTTATGCAAATACATTGGGGAGATAATACATTTATACGCATGCATGAAAAATGGATAAATAGCTTGCTGAGTCTTTCTTTGGCATTACTAAGAAAGTATTTGCTGTGTTCATTCCTAATTAACAGAAACCACACAAATTCATAAAAGATTGTCTTCTTTTAAAAAATCTTCTTCTGTTAAAAATTGCATTTAGCCTAATACAACACAGGAATAAATTTGTCTGATACCACCTTCCAAACAGTCTATACAACTTCAAACGAACAAAAACAGAACATTCAAGTTAATCAAAATACTCATCCATTAAAGATGATCTTGGTGTTACAGTGCTTTAGGAAAACTTGACCCTGATCATTTGTGCAGTCTGTGAGTCCTTTTGTGGTTTGTAGGCCAGACCATGAATTACATCTGCGTGAGTCATTTCATGTGTGTATTAAAATCCAAACGACATCCCTGAATATCTGGCCACAGTCTGCATAAAATTCTGTGCGGCCTTTGGAATTTTCCACCAGTCCAAAGCACATCAATTAACCCAGGAAATTAACTCAAAGTACTTGAGGGAGGCTATGAATACCACCACAAAGAAAGCACATAAAACTTTTGAGCAATTCATGGCTAGAAATGAAATTGTAAAGAAAGTTTTTTTTAATTGTAGGATTCCTGCTTTCTGTAGAGATTAAGTGTATAATACAATACATTTTTTAGACATTCATACTAGATACTATATAATCACATGGCTAATATGTTATATGTATATAATATGTGTATTAACAACCTTATTTCATTTATTATTTTTGGTATTTCAGGCACAGTGTTACACAAGTATCACAGATAATCTGAAATTAATTGATATTTGTTAAGATCATGTTTTAAGGGCTGGTGTATTAGTGCATGATTGTAGATCACAGAGTGGGTGATTTGTATATCTCACTGTCACGCTCAGCTAATTTGCCTCTGTGTGATTGTCATCACAGCATTTTAATGGGGCATAGATATCATGGAGGAAAAATGCTATTGTCAAAATTCCACAATTGGCTCCCGTCAAAAGCTTTTGATATTCATGTTGACATTTATCAGGGCCGGCCAGTGATGGGGTTAGACACCTGAATGATTTTATTCAAATTTGCTCTAGTGTACTTAGTTCGCTATTTGGGCTTTTCCCAATCATGGTAATTATTTTCAATAGCCGCCTTTTTGCCGGACACATTCACCACAGCCCATCGACAGATGATGGCCGGCAGCCTCTCACACTCTTGGCCATCACAAGCTGCCATTGTTCTGTGCTAAATGACAACCCTAGAGTATGGACCTAATGGTTAGCGAGTCTCACCTTTTACAATATGTAGAAAGGAACACCCCCCCCCCCCCCCCAAAACCCCCCAATTCCTGCTTCCTATCCTCTCCAGCATTGTTTTGTTGTAGTTTTTTAATAGCAGGGTAATAGCAGGGGTGGTGTAGACAGCAGGAGCGTCTATGTGTGTGTTGGAGAGAGAGAGAGGGGGGGGGGAGAGGACAATGTGTTGGAGAGAGCGTTTTTACCTGGAGAGGGCTCTTCATGGGCCCCCAGCGAGACACACTCCGAAGCTCAGGGGCTAGAAATTGATGCGCCAGCAGCACTCATAGATGTTTTCAGATATCCCACTTTGACCTCCCCCCCCCCCCCCCACACACACACACACACACCTCACTCACTCTCTTTCTCTCTTTCTTTCTTTCACTCTCCCTCACGTCCTGCTCTCTCGCTCCCCGGCTTGTTGCTAATTAGAGGATACTCGTGGGGTTGCTGGGAAGCGGTGAGCTTAGCGCTGGTGATGGGCGCAAAACCCTGCGTAAGCTCCCCCGCTGTGTTGCAACAAGCCTCTAACAAATAAGGCACTCAGGTACACAGCCAGCGCTGTTGCAATGGGCGGACAGGGCTTCGCCGGATGTTGTCGATGTCAGGTCAAGTGCAGGTGCTCTCAAAGCAGCCACAAAAGAAGAAGCGCACAGATTGTCAGTGGTATCATATATTTTTTAATGAAATCTGAAAAATCTTTCATATTTGAGCAGTGTTTATATTGAGAGAAAGCTGCATATTGATCTCTGTTCTGTAAGAATGTACCGTATACACATTCACTCATTTTGAGAGTTGAGAGTTGAGGGCTGTCTTCTCCTCCTCCTCCTCTCTCTCTGTCTCTTGTTCTTTCTCTCTCTCTCTCTATTTCTCTCTTTCTCTGACCACAATTTTCCAGGAGGAGTCATGTGTACAGTAAATCAAAAAAAAAAATATTGTCATCATCAACCTTTGTTTGTCTCTTGCATGTGATATCCTCTGTGAGTAAAGTCGTGGCAGCAGAGAGGGCAATGTAGGATAAACACAGGAAATGTGTGAATAAAAAGCCTGTCTGGGGTATGGCTTGTTAAGTGACTATAAATACTCACCTACATCTCTGATGCTATGATTAGCATCGTAGGAACAAAAGGCATTTCTCTGGTAATGGAGAAGGGGTGAGAAAGCGCCTGGCCAGAAGCGTTTAAAGATTTAGTTTCCATAAGTTGAACATGGTTACAGGCTCATAAATATTTAGCCACAATGAAGCCTCCGAAGAGAGCTGGCCCTTTGTGTCTGCTCACAGATACATTCCAAACAGCATCCTTCACTGGGCAGGTGTTAGACTGTTTGGAAAAAAAAGAGAAAAGGATCTTCCTTGACCTATTGTTGCTCAGAGTTTATTGTAACTTTTGAGATTGTTACTCTTGTAATTGTATTGTGCTGATTTTTAGAATTAAAAAGGCAAAGAAAGTGATGACAGGGCATAAATAGGCGCTCTTGTTTTCAAGGGCATCTCTAGAAAGCTACAACTGCTGGGAAAGATTTAATTACTGGCCTTAGATTACACTATGTGGGACTTAGAATTTGAATGGTGGCTGTTGAAGAATGTACCAGAAATACACAGAGTGAAGGACCTGTTTTTTTGCAGGTTTTCTTAAATGAAGACATTCTTAAAATATGAAAGTATGAGATAAAAAGAAACAGCCATCTCCTTTTATCACCATAGACCAGTACCCCAACAGATGACAAAGACATTCCTGTGGTTATGCAGTGTGTCATTCCTATTGGTAACAGTTATCTGTTATAACAGTTATATCAGGCGAGTGTGTGTGTGTGTGTGTGTGTGTGTGCTTGGGTGATGTATTTGCCCATGTAAGATGGTTTGTTGATGAGAACATTTGTGAGAGAGTATGTGAATTTAGATATGTTTGTTTGTTTGTATGTGGTGTTGTTTATGTGTTCACATCCATGTGTGTGTCTGTGTGTGTTGCTTATATACGTGTGTTTGTCTGTCTGACTCTGTTTGTCTGTGTGTGTTTGTGTGCGTGTGTGCGTGCGTGCGTGCGTGCGTGCGTGCGTGCGTGCTTGCGTGTGTGCGTGTCTCTGATGGTGGCATCCCGCCCCTGGTGTTGTGTCATGCTCTCAGTGGGAGCTGGGGGGAAACAGATGCACGGCCAGCCCGGCTGGGTGAGGGGGGCTGTCACCGGGGCCGATCAGCCCCAGCCGTGTGGGCTCTGCCTGGGAAGAGCTCCCCGCACGGCACTGCAGGGCCCGGGGATGTGGGGAGTGATTCATGCCTGCGGAGAGATCACCTCTCCGCTTCGCTCCGCCGCACCTCTAGCTCCATTGTTTACAGGATAGGATGCATACGGCCACTAGCCTTTCCTCACTCTCCCCCCACCCCCCCCCCCCCACCACACACCCCTCCTCCCATGTGTGTAGGCAGACAATGGGATGCCATTAATGGCTGGAAATAAATATATAGTGTTTTTTTTTGTTTGTTTGTTTCTTTGTATGTGTTGTGCAGGTTTGTGTTTGCATGTGTGCTAGTGAATGGGTTTGACCATGAGCATGCGTAGTGCAAAATGAATATCAGTTAGATACTGTAGTGGCGTGAAGTGCACAATTCTTTTATCACTCACAGGCCACGACTCTTTTTGAACTAGAACGGTGCACTTTTTGGCCATTTTTCCAATACCACCATTTTGGTGAACTAGCTAACTATTTAACAAAATTAACAAAAAAATCTAATGTATCCATTGAATTGATAAGAATTGTTTGTAATTATTAAAATTGTGCAATAAGCTTAGTAAAGCATTTTGTAAGCCAACCAATGTGTTTTGATGTACACCCGAACAAAAATGATATTCCTCTCATTGATGAGATCTGTTAGCTTGCATTTATTTAAAAAAATATTAGATTGATGCTTTTTAAATGCGCCAATTGAACATTTTTCAAAAACAATTTCAATTTCCATGCAGAGGATCTCAGCAAGGTTTGGTTTGGAATGGCAAGATCAAGTTCTTACCATACCAAGTCCCCCCAATGCTGTCAGAGTAGCTTAAAAAATTACATTCCATTTCATCCAGCTGCTTTCAAAGCACATAGGTTTGCATTTGTCTCTGTCGTAACGTTATACATATATTTAGTTCTTCAACCTGATAAAACTCAACCGTGCAAAGCCAACGATGCTTTGACATGTGGCGCCAATATTTATTTTTGCCTGTTCATGGCTGCTGGGGGACAGTCCTGTATGAGTCTTCGTTTTTTTTTTCTCCCCTTTTTTCGCTTTTTTTGCTCTTTCTTTCGAGTGAAAGGGAATGACAATACCAGGCCAGCCATTAAGTGTGGAGGACTGTATTAGGACCTTGTTCCTGGCCCTGCACCCAGCAGAGAACCCGGGCTCTTATTGGAAAAGCATCTGGAGGAGAGACCAGAGGAAAAGGGCCTCCAGCTTCAGAAATACCCCCCCCCCCCCATACACACACACACACACACACACACACACACACACACACACACACACACACAGATACCTCCCCAAATCTTGTGCACCTTTGGCAAGGCAACCTGCCTCATTACACATGGGCGTCAGGCTAGTGCGATAGCCGCTAATTACTGTTCATACGGTCTACTCCCTTTAAAGTGGCCAGCCAGGGCTGTCTTGCGCCTGCCTTAATCAATTAATAAATCCATACCAGGTGAGTCTATCAGGAGGAGCAGGAGGGACGGCTCTTTATGCAAGGCATGCATTCTCCAGTTTACATATATGGATCCGCTTTAGTGAATAATGTACAGAGCGGATACTTCTCACCAGGTGCATAATATCCTCTGTATATGAATATTGCATGAGTTTACGTTTGTGCGGAAAAATAAAATGTGTGGTGTTTTTCATTCAAAGTGTGACTAGAGAACTCATCAGTTTTCTGATGTTGTTTTTCTGTCCAGTTTATCAGGAAAGGGTTTCCAGTGGAGAGTCTGTTCGTGTCTGCATCAGAAAGAATTAATAAGCCGTTTCGTGCATGATCTGTGAACTTGTAGGCGATTTATGTCCCCCCTTCACCCCACCCACAAGACATCCGCCCCTACTCCATCCCCTACACACACAGCTCCCCACACCACCTGCCCACCGTCCCTCGACCCCACCCACCCTCCCTCCCCACACACACACCCCCCTCCCCACACACACACCCCCCCCAGCCGTCACGGAGGTCACCCGCCGCACTCTCCCTGACAAACTGCGTGCGCGCGAATGGCGGCACAGCAGGTCAAAGATTTGTAACTGTGTCCCTGGTCCATTGCATTTGAATTATTCTGCTGTGCTGCTGCCCCCCCCTTCCTCTCTCTCTCTCTCTTTCTCTCTCTCTCTCTCTCTCTCTCTCTCTCTATCTCCCTCTCTCTCTCCTCTCTTTTTCTTTGTCCCGCCCTCTGATGCACACCGTTTTGCATTAGCCGCTCTATCCTGTGAGCATTTTGTTGAGGGGGGGGGGGGGGGGGGTTGAACTAGGGGATGGGAGCAGCACCAAGGGCAGGGGTGCGTCCTGAAGGACGGGGGGGAGGGGGGGGGGTGGAGAAGAGTCGGGGAGAGGGGGGCTGGTGAGGTGGTGGGGAGAGGGGGGTGGGGGGAACAGGTGGAAGGTTAATGGCCCTGGACTGGATCCACCAGCCGCTCTGACTTGATATATGGGCTTTGGGCCTGGTGCAGGCGTAGGCTTTCAAAGATATATTATTTCATTTGAGGAGCAGCATTCTGGGGCCTGCATTTGTCCACTGATAGATGATATCCCCCCGCACCCCGGCAGCCACAATTGGCGATGGCGTGTGAGTTTTTGTAAGGCCTGCTCCTGTACATATTTTTTTTCCTCCTCTGTCTCTCTCACTCTCTGTTCTCTCCCTCTCTCTCTTTGACCTCTCCCTCACTCTTTCCCCATCTCTCTCTTTCTCTCTCTCTCTCTCTCTGTCTCTCCCTCTCTCTTTTCCATGCTGTAGGCAGGTCCTCTTGGCAGGAGAGTTTTTTTAAGCTGCTATTTCAGTGGTAACAATATCTGTTTGATCAGGGCAGATATGTAGCACTGTAGCAGGGCTTGTGCCACAAAGGCCCCCTCTCATTCATAAATTACACACATTACCGTCAAAAAAGATGGCTGCTTGCACCATAAATACTAAAAAGTATGTTTATCTTATATATTCTAAGTGGCAGTTTATCTCGATTATTGCCAACAGCTGATAGCTAGGGGTGAGGGTGATTTTGATTTAGATAACTGTATCAGACTCATGCTTGCATAATAATTCACCAGACCTGCTGCTGGGAACAGGGAGACAACCCCCCCCCACCACCACCACCAACACACACACTGCCACCAACACACACACCGGCACCAACACACACACCGCCACCAGCCTGCCGGCAAGGTGGTGTAAATATATTGCCGAAATTCACAGCTCATTACTTGGTCATTGTCCTATTTAGGTCTCCGTACTTTAAACATCTGCCGCCGCGAGCCGCACATAATTACTTTGGTTATTTGATCATCGCCCTCGTGCCCGCTATTCACTGGGCTCTTGTCCCGTTTGCCCCCATCTCTCTCTCTCTCTCTCTCTCTCTCTCTCTGTCTCTCTCTTTCTCTCTCTCTCTCTGTCTCTCTCTCTCTCTCTATTTTTCTGGCTGTTGTTTACTGCAAGTCAGAACTAGAAGCCCAGAAGACAGACACACAGACTCTGCAGGAGAGCCATGTGTGGCTACTGCCCCCCCCCCCCCCCATACCCCCCTTTCCAAATTCCCCAATCCCTCCAGCTTACCCACCCGGGGGAGTTGGTAGGCCGGAGGAAGGAAGCCTGTGCACTTGTTAAAAGGAAAGATTTAGGGTCCGAAATCCCCGCCGAGAGATGCAGACGCACCAGGGAGGGGTGGTTTTTTAGTGTTTCACGGAGTCTGTTCATCCACTTGTTGCTTTGATGGGAAATAAAAGGCGGAAAGCCCATCATGAGGCACCAGTGGCGCAGGCAGGAGAGCTGATCGACTCGTCCAGCCATTGGCCTTTGTGATGACTGGCCACTGCGGACACAGGACACCTTTTGTTCCATTCATTCATTCATTCATTCATTATATTTGTGGCTTTCCCTCTTTTTCGATTTCACGTTATACTTCTTCTAAACTCAGAAATTCTGCTACACACACAGAAATGTGAACACACACAACACACACACTTATACAAATGCCTACAATCTAAGATGGCACTGAAAAACTTCTCAAAAGTGACAGATTCATATTTCCAAAGCACTTTCTAGTCGGAATAAGTCAAATGTTTTTTTTCTCTTATCAGATGAATATTATGATAAAAGCTTTTTTTATTGGCGTGTAAGGGTCTTGTTAAGGGGTTTTGGGATGTGCGGTGAACCTGTAAAAAGTGGCGTGCTCTCCCCGGAGCGTTCTCCAGTCTGCGCTGGACAAACCCCGACAATCAAGGCATGAAATGAGAGAGGTGGGAAAAGGGGGCCAGCGAAGACAGCTGATTTTAAAAGGATGTTCGCTAACAAATCAACTCAAACGGTACTTTGCCAAATGGCAAACAGAGGGGGGGGGGGGGGGGAGAAGCACAACAGTACACGTGCCAACAAACCGTCGACAATCAAAAGGGTGAAGGCTCACAAAGCAGGCATGCCACTGGGGACCTGTGGCTTGTCGCTTCGCATGCAAACTGCCGCGCGGGTGAGAAATATGGCATGCGGGTCCGCGCGGGTTAAGCGCTCCAACCCTTCCGCTGAGGCATGGGAAGCCTTTTGTGCTGGTCAGGTGCCTTCAGTTTGTCTCATGTTATTGTCTCTCTGCACAGCGCTGGCATTCTCGTATTATCATCCCCCTGTCCACACATAGGGCAGTGCAGGGGTTAAAGGGTGGGGTGGCACGGTCACTGCCGCTTCTTCTCGGTCCCCACCGCACCCCCTGCATTTCTGCGTCACCCTCCTGACCGGGTGCTACTCGGGTGTCCTCCTTGGGTTTATCTCACGCCATTGTCACATGCTAGCAGCAGAGATTGATGTGCAGATTGGGTTCCCCCAACTAACACGGCAATGGAAGGGAGCTCAGCGCTGACGAAAGGGTGCTAACGAGGACACTTTCAGTTGCTTGGTGTCTTCTGCTTACCAGAGCTGACTAAAGGTTCTGCTTAGAACGAACTGAAAAAGTAAAGGGAAAAACATATCATTTTTTATTTCGATTTTGATCTTTTTCAATGTGTTGAATCACAGAGGTTATTTATTTTCGGTTCACCAATTCTTTTAGAGTGTTTGGATATGGATAACAAGTGCTCCACTCCCCATTGTTCCCCCTTGGCCTTATTATCTGAGCTGTAATGGAGTCTTATGGGGGAGGGAGGAGAGCTGGCTTATCTCCTTGCTCTCTGTCAACAGTTGTCCTCAACATCTATTTTTGCTACTTATTTACAGCCCCCTATTCTGGACACCGGGAGGGGGGGGGGGGGCTTGCTAAGGGAGTCTAAAGACAATAGATAACCACAAGAACCCCTCACCTCCCCCCAGACACGCACATACACACACATTCACACACCCAAAAGACAGGCAGCCTGCTGGGTAGTCTTACAGAGGACTTATATTTATCCATTGTCAGTGATTAGGTTTGGGCTTTGATGAATGACATGTGTGTTTCAGATGGGTAATGCCATAAGGGACCAAGTTACGACACGCCAAAACGTGTGAGACCTCAAGCCCTCCCCAACAGAAAAGGACAAAACCACCTGTTCATTAGGCCCCGTTTAACATCCTTTTCCCGCTCTCTCTTTGTTTCTTTGCTTCTCACGCAGGCTGGGGTGATGAGGCTGGCACGGTTCTCTTATAAATGTTTCCATATTCCTGGCAACATTCAAATGTGTATCAAACTGGAGAGATTTTTTTTTTATGTCGTTGGGCCCTCATCTAAATGGATGAAATAATGCTTTCTTGTTTGAATCAGAGGGAAATTCCTCACAGGCTAACCATTTGTAACAGCTCAAGGGAACGTCGAGCGCTGGGTGATGACAGTGCAGCTAAAACTTTTAGAGGTGAGCGTGAGCGGCAAAACGCAAGAGGCACTTCTGACGTTAGCGCCGCAATCCCAACGGCAAGGCAAGCCGCACCGACGGAGGCACCGTTCCAGGTGTCATAGCCGTCCTTAATGTTTCGCCCCAAATCATGGAAGCAGGTGGAGGATTTTTTTTTATGTCGTTTGTGTAGGTTTGATCACCGCAGCTTGTGTAGGTTTGATCACCGCAGTCAGTGCAGGGTCGTGTGCAGCTGCTATGAAGAATATGTCAGCTCACATTCTCCCCATGATGGGTCTTTTTTTACTCTCTCTCTCTCTCTCTCTCTCTCTCTTTCTTTCTCTCTCTCTCGCTCTGAAAAATTGAAGTAGTAGTGGTACTTAAAGAAAAGAAACCACCACAAGTGGTCTATTGTTCCTGAGATGCGGGCCAACACATGAGCGCGTTAAGCACCGCAAATGTTCTCCCTGAATGTCTGCAGCTGCAGGCCGTTTAGCCGTCGAGGGTGGTGAGAGTATGCGTCCCCATAGCCCATACCCTCCCTCTATACACAGACAGACACACACACACACACACACACACACACACACACACGCATACACCCTCATGAAATCCCCTCCGAAGCTCTGACCCCAGAGGGAACCGCCCCATTCCTGTCAATTTTAAATAATACAGAAGGTCCAGACTAGGGTCTGAGGTCCATTTACTCCAGGCCTCCTCCTCCTCCTCCATCTCCACCTCCAGCCGATCCTGTGCCTCTACTGCCTGTGGTGGTGGAGAAAGGGAGGGTGGAGGTGGTCAGAGTGCTTTCTGTCCACCCATCACACGCAGCGCATAAATATCGACAGCTCTGGACAATAAAGAGAGCCAATAAGTCGGGGGGAATCAAGGGAAAACAATTCCCCGGATCAAATCGAATAAACATGCAGAAATCATTCCGAGCGACCCCCCTCACCCCCCCTCTTCATCTGCCCTATCACTTCCCAACCTAAGCAACCCCCCACTGCCCCTAAACAAACACTCCACCACCACCAGCGTCCACCCCTGCGTCCACCTCTCCTTCACTCTAATGTGGAGTGAGTGGGGTGTGTGTAGATTGAGGACTGCAAGCGGATCAATACCCAGCCTGGGTCTACAGCACAGAACTCATTTTACATTTGGAAAGCATTATTTTCTCACTGTAGTTGAGTTGAGTGAATGAGGAAATGGGGGTGTGAGGGACTGTG
>NW_027468576.1:31965336-31970336 GCF_046254945.1 Alosa pseudoharengus | reverse complement strand
TCCATAGTTTTATTTACACATTGCCTGTGGTCTCTTGTAATCTCTGAGCCTCGGTAATGCCCTCCCACATGCACACACAGACAGGCGTACACACACACACACTCACACACACACACACACACACACACACACACACACACATACATACAGCTTCTTATGCTCTTTTCTTTTTCTCTGTCTGTCTGTCTGTCTGTCTCTCTCTCTATCTCTCTTTCTCTCTCTATCTCTCTCTCTCTCGCTCTGTCTCTGGGGCTAAAATAAGAGCAGATATAGACTGGGAAGAGCAAGTATGTGCTACCCACATGGGGGATTATGGGAATGAACTGTGTGTGAGTGTTGGGTGTGTGTGTGTGTGTGTGTGTGTGTGTGTGTGTGTGTATGTGTGTGTGTGTGTGTGTGTGTGTGTGTGTAGTTGTACGTGCCTGCACCCACCCTGTGTGTGTCTTTACGTGTGTGTGTGTGTATGTGTGTCTTTGTGTGTGTGTGTGTGTGTGTGTGTGTGTGTGTGTGTGTGTGTGTGTGTGTGTGTGAGACCAAGCCGCTGTTGGCCACCTGCTCAGAGTCCCAGCATGCTTATTGGCCTCCCAGGAGCAGCGGGTTGGGGCTAGGCCGGCTTTGGCCGCGGCTCACACGGAGACCTCTGCTGCAGCGAATCGGCACATGGGATCGAGTCCCCCGACAGACACACAAACGCAGTAAACACACTGCCCCCCACCGCAACCAGAGTCAACTTCTTAGATAATGATTTTTGCATGAGATAAATGTAAATGTCTACAAACGATGCAAAAAAACGCGTGCAGTTGACCACAAGTCAGAGTTGTTAGGGATGGAAATGTGAGGATAGGTGCCAAGTGTGAACCGTTATTGTAGCGTAAAATAACTGTACCATAAAATGACTGTTTGTTTGTGTTTGTAAGATACTGTTGATGTTAGAATGCCTCTGAGGGGAAAGGTCTCTGGTTTTCTGTTTACTCAAAACAAAGCGAGCATGTTTTTGTGCGCTGCCATCAGCAGTACAGGGCACAAGTTGCTGAGGTGCATCAGCTCTCTCCTGCAAAGCCGACAAGGGTGAATGAACCCAACCCAATTTTCCTGGAGCAAGTCTGGGTCGTGTTTGTATGTGTGTGTGTGTTTGTGTGTGTGTGTGTGTGTGTGTGTGTGTGTGTGTGTGTGTGTGTGTGTGTGTGTGTGTGTGTGTGTCTGCATAAGTGTGTGTATGTCTGTAAGTGTGTGTTTGTGTGTGTGTGTGCATTGCTTGCATGTATGTGTGTTTATTTTTTAAGTGTATGTGTACAGAATCTCTGATCCTACCCATGCATATTTTGTATGAGAGCGTTTTCTCTCTCTCTCTCTCTCTCTCTCTCTCTCTCTCTCTCCTGTGGTCCAATGCTCCAGCAGATGTCCGTGTGCGCTAGCAGCCCCAGAGCTCTCCCTCTCCCTGTGTGCGCACTGCTCCCCCGTTGACCATTGATGTTCACTTCAATCCTCACCTGTAGTGTCGGCGCGAGCCGCCTCCCATTGATCCGCCAGCACAGAGTGCGCCGAGCCACAGGCCTGTCATGTGCCATGTTGTCGTTTTTTTTTTCCCTTCTTATGTAAATGTCAACCCACAAGAAGGAACACGTCGTTTCCCCCCCCCCCTTTTTTCTTTCTGGTGTGAATACATAATTCAGTCCATTCTCTTCATTAGGACACTCTGAAGGAGATTCTATTAATCTGTTCATTAGGCGACATCAAAAAAATGCAGCTACTTATTAAAACCAGTTCCAGCTGTGTTGCCCTCGTTATGCCATGTTATCCACAACGCTTAACAATGCTCATGGCAAGTCTAGCCAAAAAAAAAAGAGGCGGAAAGAAAAAAAATCCACAGCGTCCAAATCTGGCAATTTAGCCCAACCAGACAATTATCTCACTCGTCTTTCACACAAATAAATATTTCTGCTAGGTTGTTGTACGAGACCATTTGCGCCTCATTTACCTAAGCTTTCGATCTTTTTTTCTCCGTTTCTTCTTCCTGGGACACATGGTAGAAATCTTCCTCTCTTAATTACATTCCCTCAATTAATTTTCCCATTTTGGACTCAATCCTCAGGCTGTGAATGTTTAGAGGTTTGCGTGGCTGTGGGCACTAGAATTGATCTCCGCATTGATCTCCCCGTGCTAAGACTGGTTTCTTGGAGGATATGCATTTTTCATTATAAGTGCAGAGCAGACGTAGCTCATAAATGGGCATGATAATTTTTACAATGCTGAAGGAGAGAGAGAGAGAGAGGGAGAGAGAAAGAGAGCTCACATACAGAGCTCACACACGCACGCACACACACGCACACACACACACACACACACACACACACACACACACACACACACACACACACACACACACACACACACACACACACACACACACACATGCCCCATACACCCTGAGCACAGTCTCTAAATGAGAAATTGAAAGCTGCTCGGGGTCTACCTGAAGTTGAACAAATGCCTTACAGAAGGCAGAGCCAGCCGTCAGCGCAGGTGTGCTGAAAGCACACACATGCCTGCTTTGTAATCTCAAGGCCCAGTGGGGCCTGGGAAATGTAGTTCGGGGGCAGACGGTATTACGAGAATTCATTATAAGAAATGATTACAATGTGCCGGCTGTTTTCAACAGCACAAGAAAATGGTTTATACAGTGTGTTTGGTAAATGTGATCACAGGCAAAAGTCAGCGATGGAATTCTGTGCGGTCTCTTGTTTGCTTCTATGAGCATCTTAGATGAGAGCTATGAATCTCAACTATAATTATCTGCACAGTCCTGAGGGTGGAAGTATACTCTACAAGATAATTCTACTTATTTCTTCCATTCAACATGTTGCGCCAAATATCGACACATGTGTGTCTTTTAAAATATGATTGTTTGGGAGGCTTTGAAAAGGGCTAGTTTTAGTGATTGCCATGTACGCCGTGTAGTTATTTTTTATTCTGTTTAGATTCAATTTGGTTTCATCTTTTTTTTTTTGCCCTTTCAAAAAACACATTTATTTAATTTCACCCTCACATGAGGCCTAAAACCTTTTGGAAAACTCCAGAAGAAAAGTAAGACTCCTCCTCATGGGGGGAGCCAAACTCAATGAGAGCTTTGATCTGTATGCAGAGTCACTTTGAAAGTTTTTTTTTTTTTTAAAGAGGGCTGGAATACTGTACAGTATTAACCTGAAGATCTCTTGTAAAACAGACTGAAGACCTTAAACAAAAAAATCAAAGATGTTTCTCCATTAGTATTCGACCACCACTCTACGGAGCGGAGAGAGGGAGAGTGTGAGAAGAGACAGGAAGAAGAAGAAGAAGAAGAAGATAGTGAAGAGAAGCATCAAGCTTATGTTTCAGACGCTGACTAAGTGGGTGGGCACAGTCAGGGGGTTCTTTTTTTAAAGGTGTGCCCCTGTTGACAGGGCAACCGGGATACCCGTGGCAGTGAAAAGGCTGGCGTACCACCCTGCCTGTCATGGCTGGCCTCTGATGCCCGGACTCACAGGGCGGGCCTGTCTCCTCCCTCGCCTCCTGGCCCTTTTGTCCCCTTTTGATGACCCGTGCGAGTCGCGACAGCAGCCTGCCAAGCCCTGACTGTAGGAGGGCAGGCTGGGGCAAAAGGCCCCTTTGATAGCACCAGGGCTGGAGACCAGGAGCACTGACAGGTCCCTTTGTAGAGTCCGTCTAGCGTCTCTCTGTGCGCACGTCTCTGACAGTCTTTTTGTAGCGTTTGGCATCCCATTGTTGGGAGATGGAAGGGGCATGGTGTTTTATCTCTGAATGGTCATGGGATCACTGTAGTTTTTTTTTTTTTAATGATGGAATCTGCATATTTGCCCCCACACATATCTTCTGCCCCCTTTCAGTCCGAGGTCTCGATATGAAACATGGTGGCGCTTTGACACACAAAAAAAAGGTCAATATGCGATTTTGGACTGCATTCATAGGATGGGATCTTTGGGGATGGGATAGTTGTGTCTTACTTTAGTTGCTGTTGTTCAATTCCTGATTAGCTTTGTGAAATGCCCATATCCACGTTCCCTTGCTATTATGGCTTTACATTTCATAAACATCACCCAAACAGTCAAAACATACCCAGGAAAAATGGAAGATATCACAGAAAAAAAAATCAAGGTTTCATATCAATGACCTTGAGTGCTGTAGACCACAGTTCCTGTAGAAACAGCTTATTTGTCACAGTTCTGGGGCTTTTTCTCTTGTTACTCCTGATGCTGTACAATGTGCTGAAAATGACCTCATTCTGAAATGGCACAAGTTCATTGATATGTCAATCCCATATGACAACATACAGTATTCATATGAAGCCAAGGAAGACAAATTTCTTTCAGAGAAAAATGAAGTAAAAACTCACTTTGTTTCTCTCTCTTTCTCTCTCTTTCTCTCTTTCTCTCTCTTTCTCTCTCTCTCTACCTCTCTCTCTTTCTCATTGTATTATATCCTGTATCAACCAAAACAAGGTTTGTGAAGTATAACAGGAAAACAGGGAGATCAAAAATGTCAGTTTTTTTCCTCATTCTTTGAACGTTTCCCATATTCAATGCACTCTCTGACTCTCTTTTACACACACACATTCTCTCTCTCTCTCTCTCCCTCTGTCTCTCCCTCTCTCCCCCCCCCCTCTCTCTCTCTCTCTCTCTCTCTCTCTCTCTCTCTCTCTTGATACAGTGTGTAATGATTAACAGAGTGAGGGGCATGAGAAAAAGCCAGCAGTGACAATAGCCATGTTGTTACTTTGTCCATCTCCTCACACGTCAGCAACACCCAGCATTTCTGTCCCACGAATTACTCCCCCACACAGGGGAATCAATGTGTGTGCATATGTGTGTCTATGTGTGTATGTGTGGTGTGTGTGTGTGTGTGTGTGTGTGTGTGTGTGTGTGTGTGTGTGTGTGTGTGTGTGTGTGTTGTTGTTTGAGTGTGTGTTGGTATGTGAAATTAGTCTCTCTCTCTCTCTCTCTCTC
>NW_027468576.1:31957836-31960336 GCF_046254945.1 Alosa pseudoharengus | reverse complement strand
GGCATCATTGAAGACACAAAGTGATAATTTATCGCTAGATTATAACTATCCTCTATTTGGTAAGGGGAGGGGTTCAGCTCAGAAATGTATATGGCCTGTGGAAAACATGCAGATATGTCAGCAGTTAAATTCCCACCCCCTTCTTTTCCCACACACACACACACACACACAGACACACAGACACACACAGGCCCACTGGCCTTCAAAGGCACTCAAAACCACTCGATGGACCGCCCCAGCACACACATCCATAATCAAATTTATGCAGCGCTCTGTCGTCTGGCCGGATCAAACGTGGCTGCACGCCTCTTGTCAGCGCAAGTCGCGGACCTTTCGCTGCCTTTTCTCCGAGCAACGAGCAGGGTAATGCAAGGTCTCTCCGAAACACTCCAAACTAATTTAAAATACACCGTCAGCCCCGAATGGCGGAACATTCTCAGGCTATCTCCACATATATCTAGCATTCTGCTTTTCATGTGTCCATGTCCACCGCATGCCAGTATAAAACATTCAGTTACAGCCTGTTTTTGCTGAATTGGTTGCTGAATGTTTGGAGAAGACATGAATGTCATTTCAACAGGATGCAGGTCGTAAAATTGCTCTGTTGATCTGCAGAAGGGGTGGGGGGGGGGTGTTCAAATTGCAAGCAGTGGGCGCCATAGCTACCTAGAAGTGCACAGGTACATGTTCATTGGACAGTGCCCAGAGAATGAGAAATGGCCACCACAAAAAAAGGGATGTTTATTGTCATCCGTTCTCAGTGGGGCTTTGGAGTCCATAACACTGCCCAGCCAAGAATCAGTCTTGGCTGCCTTTTCTTTTTTTTTTGTCGTTATTTCATGCGCTGTTGATTTTATGTAAATTGATTGACACCTTTGGGGTACTGCATTTTACTGACTCATAATTTTTTACTGCTTTCCAAAAAAATGAAGAGAGAAGAGAGAGGAAGAGAGAGAGAGAGAGAGAGAGAGAGAGAGAGAGAGAGGAAGAGGGGGAGGAGGTGGAGGTGAAGTGGGCATGGCTTGATAAGAGGTGCAGTGGAGAAGCTGGCGCAAAACCGGAATATTCGCCAGCCAGCCCGGACTCCTCTCTTTAAAAAATTCTGTCCGCCGTATTTACACAATAAATAAATTCCAAATCCACCACGTTTTTAATTGCAAATCCAGCTCCATGGGACCCCACACACACACACACACACACACACACACACACACACACACACACACACACACACACACACACACACACACACACACACCTCCTCCCAGTGCTCGGGAGTCAGCCGTCTACCTTCCCCTCTGCCAGAGCCTGGCGCAGTCAATTATGGTAATGAATTGTCAATAAATATAAAAATTTAATATGGCCTGCTTATAGTGAGTGGCAGCTAAGGACTTGCCTCCAAGACAAATTTGCTGCTGCTGCAGATATTAAGTGCACCTGAAAGGAAAGAGGGAGGAGAGGGGGGGTGGGGGCAGCAGTGGGGAGCACACCAACCTAACACCCCCAGACACACACACACACACACACACACACACACACACACACACACACACACACACACACACACACACACACACACACACACACACACACACACACACACACACACACACACACACACACACACACACACCAACAATGGGCAGGACCCAGAGCTTGAGGTGAACGGTAGCCTGGGGGACCTGTGAGGATGTTGGGGTGTGGAGGGTGTGAGGTGGGGAGGTCCAGCACGTGCCAGTGCCTCCCCCTCATTCCTGGTGGTCAGTAGCAGGGAGCAGGCCCCAGGAGGTGTGGAGCGGGGATTTCAGATTTGGGGAGGGCAGGGGGGGGCTGTTTATTTGGTGCTGATTATCATTCCAGCCTCAGTGCCTCTGGCCTGCTCAGTGTTCCTCTCCTCCTCCTCCTCCTCCTCCTCCTCCTCCTCCTCCTCTCCTCCTCTCCTCTTTCTCTCCTCATCTCCTATCATTTCTACTGACTGGATTAGCACTGATAGCGTATGAGTTGGACAGTATGATAGGCCTCAGGTGGGGTGGGGTGGAGGGTGTGTGTGTGTGTGGGGGGGGGGGGGTCCAGCCTCCTGATTGGCTGAGGAGCCCTATCTGCAGGAGCCTCTTTAGTACTCATTAGGTGCTGGTGTGTGATTAGATGAATGGGAGCTTGGCTCACCCGCGCCACTGTTTAGCTGTTACCATTGTGTTTGTTTTGCCTTTTATCTGAGCTCACCATCTACCTTCATCTTGATATTACCCAGTTGCTATTTTATGTAAGTTTACTGCTAAAACAACCGTGGGAGTAAGGTTTGTCATGAATAAGCTGAGGTCATTTTTATATGAATAGCATTACATCACTGCTACCTCACATGGCTTCATTTGAGTGGGAAAACATGTCAGTAATCATACACATACACATATCACACATTACACACACTGTTGCATATAACCTAACCTTCTACTAACCCTTAAATCAGGGATGTAGTGGTGGCTAAACGCAAGTAAACGCA
>NW_027468576.1:31948939-31952636 GCF_046254945.1 Alosa pseudoharengus | reverse complement strand
AAAGACATTCTTCATTTAAAGGTTAGTGTAACTCTCTTAGAGAAGCTGTACTTAGTTCCCCATGTCCCCCTCTCTGTCTCTCTGGTGTGCTAGGGGGTAGATGTATTCCAGCTTGCTGTAGGCAGCCTTTCCAAACACCAGCGAGTGCGGCTGGCACCCACCTCAGCCCTCAGTGTCAGTGCCTCTACATGAGGCAGGCCGCAGCCTATACGTGACCTGGCATGTGTTTGTATGGGGTGTTTCCATCTGTCAGCAAACGTGTGTGTGTGTGTGTGTGTGTGTGTGTGTGTGTGTGTGTGTGTGTGTGTATTAGCGGTCCTGGCCTGGCCTGATGAAAGGGTTAACTAGAGTCGACAGGCCTGGGAACTGGCGGTGACCCCGCGCCTTAAGGTCGCTGGCTGTCATGCGTAATTGTAAGCAAAGCAGCGCCGTGGCGACCTGTCAGGATGGAGCAGGCCCAAAGAAAGCCAGACGCGGGTGTCTGAGGGGGGGGCTGGTGTGTGTGTGTGTGTGTGTGTGTGTGTGCGTGGAGAGAGGGGGGGTGTTGGGGGGGGGGGGGGGTTAAAGTGGTCCCGGCGGAGGGGAGATTTGTGGGTAACTGAGCTCTGAGTCCCACTCGGCGTCCAGGACTCTGAGGTCTGGGCAGTGCAGTGAAAGCTCACTTTCTTACTCTCTTCACTTCAGCACTTCTCACTGACTCCCGTGGCGGTGAGTCAGTCTGAACATGTGTGATCAGGATCAGGGAGACCAAGCGAAGAGCCAGCCTTCCTTTTTTGTCTCCATCCCTGTGATTACATGCACACACACAAACACACACACACACACACACACACACACACACACACGGTTAAGAGAGAGTTCTTAATTTATTCTACTGGGTGAGGAATTGGGTACTGAGGTGTCAACAAGCACATGCACCCAGTCTTACCCCCCCCCCTCTATCACACACACACACACACACACACACACACACACACACACACACTCAAAGAGAGACTCCCCTTGACCTCAAGAGTGAAGAAATAATGCTTTTCTCATTAGCTTGTTCACTGCAGTCCTCTTTGGGCCATCAGTCTATATATGTAGCCGTGTGTGTGTGTGTGCGTGTGTTTGTGTGTGAGAGAGAGAGAGAGAGAGAGAGAGAGAGAAAGAGAGAGGTGATGAGCCAATATTGAATTCAAACATATGTTCACTCATTCAAACTCTCTTTTCTCTCTCCCTCTCTTTCTACTTCTCTATCCCCTCATCCTCTTCACCCTCTCCTTCTCTTCCTCTTCCTCTCCATCCTCTTCACCCTCTCCTTCTCTTCCTCTCCCCACATCCTATTCACCCTCTCCTTCTCTTCCTCTCCCCTCATCCTATTCACCCTCTCCTTCTCTTCCTCTCCCCTCATCCTATTCACCCTCTCCCCACATCCTATTCACCCTCTCCTTCTCTTCCTCTCCCCTCATCCTATTCACCCTCTCCTTCTCTTCCTCTCCCCTCATCCTATTCACCCTCTCCTTCTCTCCCTCTCCCCTCATCCTCTTCACCCTCTCCTTCTCTTCCTCTCCCCTCATCCTATTCACCCTCTCCCCACATCCTCTTCATCCTCTCCTTCTCTTCCTCTCCCCTCATCCTCTTCACCCTCTCCTTCTCTCCCTCTTCCTCTCCCTCACTTTTCCCCCTCTCTCACGCACACTCACACAGTCATTGGCAGATAGGCAAGGTATTGCCTAATTAAGAAGACCCGCTTCACTTCCTTGGCTAAAATCAATGCTTTTATCCTCTCCTGTGTGGTGCATGTGTGTGTGTGGTGTGTGTGTGTGTGTGTGTGTGTGGTGTGTGTGTGTGGTGTGTGTGCGTGTGTGTGTGGTGTGTGTGTGTGTGTGTGTGAACTCAGTAATGGGGTGTGCGTCGGCCTCTCTGCCTCTCTCTCCGGTCCGCGCCGCTTGCAAACATTCATTTCCTGAAATGGAGCAAATAATTTGGAATTCAGTGGGGATTGATTAGCATGCTGTGGGCCTGCGACGGTTCAATATTTATGCCTGCGAGACTCCGACAGGCCCCCGAATAATGGTGCATAAAAGTGCAGCTATGTCTTAATTAAATGCAAGATAATGGAGGGCAGGGCTTTTTTTTTGCCGGGCCAGCCTGGCTGTTTGGCCGTGACAGCCTTGTAAGTCATGTGGAAGTTGTGAAACGACGACCTGATCAATATGCTGCTGTACGGGCTTAGACACACTGCTCTGTGTGTGTGTGTGTGTGTGTGTGTGTGTGTGTGTGTGTGTGTGTGTGTGTGTCTGTAATGGAGGGGGTGCAGGTATGGGAAAAGTCCTTCCTTGTGGAAGTGTGTGTGTATACAGGTAGACGAAAAAAGCGTACAGCAACAGTTTTGCAAAAATAACCAATACAAAATGGTCAACTTACTGTTGTTTTTCCCCCTGCCTAACCCCCTCACACCTCCCAGTTTCTTATTTACCCAGATACAGAGACGTAAAGTGCAGGCAAGCTGTTGATCAATTTTGAACGGTCAAATGGTTTTCCAGCTCTTCAGAGTGTTCGGAGCAGGGAAGCCATGCACCGCCAGGCCCCCTAATCGTTGCTCTCCCTCCCGTGCCAGAAATGGAAGGGGCGAAGTTTGCTTCATCTCTCAGAAGCATAGGTGAAATACAAGAGGGAAAAAAAAACACCAACACGGCACCCTTAATGAGGCCACTCTCAGAAGCTTTCAGACTTTATCAACCTTTAAAAGCTCCAGATCTCCATGACAGCGTTATTATGGGGTGCAGCAGGCTGTTGTCATTACAGCGACACTTGTGGAGCAGATATTTTTTCCCCTTTTTATAATTTTTTTCTTCTCCTTCCTCTCTTTCTTCTTCCCTCACCTTTAACCCCTCTCCCCTTCGGCCCACTTTGGGAGACGAGTGACGGGAGTGAATTCCTCACGGCCCCTTGTGGCTTTCTCCCGAGTCGGCGCGTATTGCCGCATGACCTCTCACTGTAATCGCCGCTATCTCTCCCCACACTCTTCGCCTTTACCACCGTTCCTTATCAATTACACACACTGCCCTTTAATTACATCCACATCTACACACACCATTGCCTGAACCCTGCGCGCTTAGCACAGATTATCTCCGTGCCTTACAAGTAAGGGGCCGATAAGAGGAAGTCACAGCGGTGCTTTGTAAATATTTGGACAGCAGTGCCTCGGAGTACTTGAGAGATCTGAAGACCGGGGGAACTGCATGTAAAAAATTTGCATCATAATATTTCTCTCGCACACTCTCTCTCTCACTCACTCCTTCTCTCTCTCTCTCTCTCTCTCTCTCTCTCTTCCTGCACAAAGTGCAACAGTCTTGATGTGACCGTTGACACACACCCTGTCAGGTCATTAAAGTTCACTTTATGAAGAACGACAGAGAGGGGGGAAAGCGCAGGAACTTGTTATTGCTCCATGGTGTGATTTAAGACAGACTGCGGTAGGTAGGGACACTAATACTCAGACAGTGTATGGATGGGGACTGAAGGAAAGGGGAAAAAAAGAGAGAGAGACAGAGATCACCCTCTCCCCCATTACCTACAGTATCTGCTCTCCCCCTTATTCCCCCTGTCAGTTTATTATAAAGCATTAGTAAGGCAGTGGGACACTTGCAGTTACTGTCTTATCGATCCCGGGGATAGATGCCGTGATTTAGGAGGCTGCCCTGCCCTGCCT
>NW_027468576.1:31928939-31941439 GCF_046254945.1 Alosa pseudoharengus | reverse complement strand
ATAATGATGGGAAAAAAACAGGTTCTTGGCTCAAAATAATAATTTGCTACGAGTTATCAAGTCATGAGATGCATCTCTCCACCGTCGCTATGATAGACATTAGGCATTTGCCCACAATCCACAATGCGTCCACCAAGGCCATCACTGCTACGGCACATCAAAATCCAGAGTCTAACGAAGCATCCCAGATGACAATAAATTCTCCTTCACGGCCACGTTCCTTCTGAAGACTCCATTACGTGTTGACACTCAGGAGGGACAGAAAGGAGACATCACTACTTCCGAACTGTTCTCTTCTAAGAAGTGGGAACGCAAATGGACATTCCCATGGGAAGGAGGCTGGGAACGTCAGAGCAGAGAGGGGAGTCTCCCGGGACAAACACTGTGGATGTGCCGAGAACAAAGAGTTGGGTTGGTTTAGAGAGAGGGCAGAGGAATCGAGAGCCAAAATAAATCGGTGAGCCGTTGAACAGACAGCGGGCCGTCAAGGATGTTCCGATGTTGAAGTACGGATAGCGACACGCTATGGAGCAAGTGCTCAGTTGCTAGCTTAGCCACATTTTAGAGTTTGACACAGTATAAAACGCACATGCCATTTAATGTTGATCGCATAATTAGTCTTGGTAGGGCTTTTAAAACATATATTTGGCATTATCTTACAAGCATTCCTGTATCACTAGGTCAGGATATCAGAGTTCCGGTTTCCAAATAGTTTAGCTCCACATCAGCAGAACCCAATCTTTTGTGACACAGTAATCATGTTCATCTCAGCGTGTGAAACTCCAAAACTTCAGAGAGAGATAGTGTATGTGTATGTGTGTGTGTGTGTGTGTGTGTGTGTGTGTGTGTGTGTGTGTGTGTGTGTGTGTGTGTGTGTGTGAGAGAGAGAGAGAGAGAGAGAGAGAAACTGCCTGAGAAGAGCCATTCGCCCACATGGCTTTGATAAGGAGGCCCTTGAGTTGCGGGCTCAGGACTGGCAAACCACATCACACCAGCGAACCCAACAGCCCAGCAAAAACTCCAGCATCCGTGGCAGCCCGGAGGAAGACTCACAGATTGGACATGACAGTGATGAGGAGCACATGAGCTCAAACATGACAGATATACCACAACACAAATCATGCTCTAACTCACTCCGCACAGACACAAAGCATCAATCCACAGGATTTTTTGTGTACAGTAATTTGGTATTTGCATAGTCCCAAACATGGGTATAATTTCCTATTTCCTATACAGCCTCAGACAAAAACAAAAAAAAAAGAATTCCGAGCGAAATGAACACTGTCTCTGTTCATCTCATGTTGTGTGAAATGAGCAAATATTGTCCACTGTTGTCCATTGGCTAGTGTATGCGGTGCTGGTGGGTGACCTAGTGGACATTGAACCTTGCTCCCAATAAGGGGCCTCCTGTTTTCAGCCCCACGATCCCCAGGGGCCTCCCGGGAGCCCCAGGGAGAGAGTGCGTAGAGGTGTGGGTGTGAGGGGGGGGGGGGGGGGGGGGAGGTCGATCTGCCCTTGCACGAGCCTAGGGGGGTCAGAGAGGTTGCCTGCCGACAGCCTCCGCCCCGCTCCCTGATTGGCGCATGCTGCCGAGAGCCGAGTTAATGATCAATGAAGGCGAAATTTACAGGACCGGTTTGATTACATGATTATAGCAGGCAATAAAGGTGTTTCTTGTTGAGTGTATGTGTAAGTTATAATGCACACGTGGGTCATTATACGCACGTGTATGTGTGTATGTTCTTATGATGGTATGTCAGTGTGTGTGAGACACCTTTGGGAATGTTTGTTAGGAATGTTTGTGGCAGCACTCTTTTGTTTATCTAAAAAGATGACCCTTTAAACCCACCCATATGGAACCGTAGGCCCAACTCATTGGCTGGGGCGTATATCTTAGCCCTCCCCCCTCCCCCCCTGACGAATTGGCATGTTGCTCACTCACACGTTTAATGGCTTTGCTGTCAAACATCTGTGCTTTTTTGATGAGTCTGGGAAGCCGTACCCTCTCCAAGAGGGCATCACTCACTCACTGGTGACATGAATGGTTCAGCGGGGGCTTGTGTGCATTTGCCCTCCGTTAATGCTATTACCTCCCAATTAAATAATCATTGATTAGCGCCTGTTAGCGTCTACTAAAGCACTTCTTATGTTAATGTTGTGCTAGTGGGCCCGTAGTCAGCGGAAACGCAGACACACGTGTGCTTTGTTAGATAGAGGGAGGCAAAGCTCTGATGAATGCTTTACACAAGAGCCTTCTAAACGTGAAGCATCGACACATTCACAGTAGCCATGTGTATGTGTATGCATGCATGTCAGTGGACCACCAATGAGTGTGTGTGCATGTATGTGTGTTTATGTGTTTGTGTGTGTGTGTGTGTGTGTGTGTGTGTGTGCATGTCTGGAGGGTCTTGTCAAACATAGTCAGGGGTAGGAAAGCACACCACCCTTTACCACTTATTTTTGAATGAATTTCAGATCTTATTTATATGATTTATTTATCTATTTTATGCAGAGATCATGATGAGGGGGAAAAAAATCTCCCTAATTAACAGGCGCCTCTGCCATAGGAGGGGCAATTCAGTAGCAGTGAAAGTGTGTGTGTGTCTCTGTGTGTGTATGTATGTGTGTGTGTGTGTGTGTGTGTGTGTGTGTGTGTGTGTGTGTGTGTGTGTGTGTGTGCGCACACAGGGTCGTCTGGTCTGATCACTAGTCAAATGAACAATGTATTCCACAGGACCGCAGGGTCTGGCGTCAAGCTCACACACGGCTCCTCAGCACACTGAGGCTGTTTCATGTGGGGAAAAAAATGGATAATTAGTCCCTCAGTGGCTAAATGCTGGGCTGGAGAGATGAGAGACGTTTTAGCACACGTCTCCACACAACAGGGCACCCAGCCCCATTGAGCAGCTAGCATTGATGCTAACACCTGCATCTTGTATTGTTAGTTAGAGAGACACGACTGAGGTAGAAGACACATAATTTTTGTTTGGTTCTGAAAGGTAAAAAAAGAAAGGTAAAAGGCTTAATTTGATTTGTTTTTGTCACCTTTGGATTAAATTCACGATGTGAGTTAGCCTATGAAGGAGGGAGGTGGGATGCAGTCAGCAATGAGAGATCAAACCATTGTCATCGACCATCTTTTTTTCCCTCCCTCTCTCAGCCTTTCATTTTTTTTCAAACAGAGCCTCATAATAATTAGCAATTAAAATGGCTACTTTTTCTGCAACATTTTTCTCTAATTAGCCAGAAAAAACACAGGGATTTGAAAAAAAAAAATCTCTGTAGTTTTCGTGTCTCTCCCATCCCTCTGGACCCCACCCCTAACACCCTCCACCCCACCCCCCCACCCCCCGCCCTCCACCTCCTCTTTCCCAGTTCCCACCCCATAGCCTGAGCAACCATGGTAACATCTCAGAGGCACGTTAGCATCATTGCGCCTATTTAACCTGGTCAATCTGACCATCAAAACATATATCAGCACCTACCCATGACTAAACTTCATCCCGAAGGAAATTTGACTGTCACAACAGCACATGTAAACAAACACAAACATAAAAGTAAAATAAGTTTAAGAAAAAATAATCATCCATAAAAATAAAAGTCCACATGTCTATCCAAGTACATCATAAATGTAGACTGTATGGGAATGCCAGACTGAGTGTTCCTTAGTTTCACTCTCTCTCATTCATATTCTGCTGTTGCCGTGCAGGGACCACAGAGCTGTCCGCAAATCCCTGTGCTCTCAAGACTTGCACACAGGGGTCATCACTGTAAATAAGTGCCCTTTATTTATGTGTGTCAGCATGTACTAAACTAAACTCTCAAAACATGCTTTTCTAATTGGTCTCCACCACCCACCACCTACACATCTATTCACATACATATTCAGGAACATGCTCATACACACACACACACACACACACACACACACACACACACACACACACACACACACACACACACCTCCCAACCATATTTATCCTCTCTTGTTATTGCACACACATGCACACACACACACACACACACACACTCATGCACACACACACAAACACACACATACACACTCCTCCTACTCTACTCTGCTTATCCTTCTAGAGTCACTGAGGGGTCAGACACCAGACCCCCAACCCACACACACACACACTCACTGCCAAAGCCACTGCCTCGCTACCTTACTGCCTGCTCCAGCCCTCATTAGAATCTCTCAGCTCCTCTAGCTCTTTCTCTCTCCCTCCCTCTCTCCCTCCCTCCCTCCCTCCCTCACTCTCTCTCTATCTCCCTTTTTCTCTCTTTCTCTGTGGTCGCAGGGCAGGTTGCTCATGTGTGTGCTTGTTTCTGTCCATGCACGTGTGTGTCTGTCTGTCTGTGTGTGTGTGTGTGTGTGTGTGTTCGGGGGCAGAGAGTCAGTGGAGTGTGCCAGCTGGTTCATTAGCGTTGGCGGGGAGGGTTAGGGAGGGTTAGGGAGTCCTTTTCAGAATCGTTTGGAGGTGTCAGGCTGCCACAGGGACCTCGTCACTTTCCATTAGCGCAGCACAGCGCTGCACACACACACACACACACACCGTCCCCGGCCTTGCCCAACCTAGGGTCAAAGAGATTAATAAAAGATCACACACACACACACAAACACACTCACACAGAGGCGATCTTCACCTGATTAAACACACACACACACACACACACACACACACACACACACACACACACACACACACACACACACACACTCACACACACACACACTCACACAGAGGCGATCTTCACCTGATTAAACACACACACACACACACACACACAAACACACTCACACAGATGGACGCACCACACTAGGGATTCATTAGTTGGCCATGTATCACTATCACACACACCGATTGTAGCCTGAATGGACATTTATTTATATATGAAGTAAAAAAAAAAGAAATGTGAGCATAACCGCTGAGATTTGAGGGCTCCAAATGTACAAAGAAAAAACAAATGAAAATGCACACATTGTGTGCAGTGTACAAGGAAACACAAATGGAAACGCACACATTGTGTCAGATGTGTTTTGTTTTGATGTGTTTCTCGTGGTGCTCTGTAAAGTGCGTTTGGTTGCGGAGTGTTAAGCACCTCTCTCAGGTGCACTATGTGCTGTCCTGTGCAGGGGCAGGGGCAGGGCCTCACCGCCCCAGAACCTGCATAATTCATATGCCCAGGGTAGAATGTCTCTGTAGAGTAGCCGTAATCCCGCTCCCCACCACCATACCAATCCAGCCCGCCCCCCATCTCACACACATTCAATTCCACATCCGTTCATACAAACATACACTCACCCACACACCCCTACCTACATATACACACAGAAAAATCTAATACCTCTCTCTCAGTCTTCGCATCCTTTCTAGTTCATACTATACACCACTTTGCCGGACATCTAAAAGTCTTTAAACACAGAGATGTCTATTTTTATTTTACTTTATGTTACATATGCACATGCACAGGTTGAGCCTGTGCCCAGCCTATTACCAACCAATCGATATTACTGTGTGTACAACTGTTTATGTGTGTGATGGACTAATGTGTTACCGTTGAGCCATGAAGAACCAGAAAAATTCACAATTTTGGAACTCGTACCTCATTTGTTCACCTTTGACTTCAGTTGATCAACCTCTATGTCTCTCCCTCTCTCTCTCCCTCTCTCTCTCTCTCTCTCCCTCCTGCAGACGTGAAAAACCTGGAGAACTTCCACCTGGTTGAGAGCGTCCAGGAGCAGGTGAACGCAGCGTTGCTGGACTACGTCATGTGCAACTACCCGCAGCAGACGGACAAGTTCGGTCAGCTGCTGCTACGGCTGCCCGAGATCCGGGCCATCAGCATGCAGGCCGAGGAGTACCTCTACTACAAGCACCTGAACGGCGACGTGCCCTGCAACAACCTGCTCATCGAGATGCTCCACGCCAAGCGCGCCTGAGACCGGGGAGAGAGGAGAGGCAGACAGACTCTTAAAAGAGACAGACAGACAGACAGACAGACAGACAGACAGACAGACAGACAGGTAGACAGGTGGACTTTGGAGAGGGAGAGCGACAAAAAGAGACTCGCCACAGAAGCTGAGGCCACTCAGAGCAATGACTTAACTTGACACGGCCATCACCCTCATCGCTTCCATCACAGAAGGGAAGGTCAAACGCCTGAGCTGACATGAATGGGAGCCGTGCGGGAGAGTTGTAAAAAGGGCCGACCAGGCGACTGTGTGCACATCCCTTCCTCCAGCCGGGTGCCATAGACGACAGCGTTCACTAAAAGTCAACACATTCGACACACATGTACAGATGCTGGCGCCGATCCCATGGCCTCTCCATTCTTCGCTTCTCACAATGTGCACCACGTGCTGCCACTTAGAGTTGCGTTGGGTCACAGTGAAACATTTGCTGTGTCTTCAGCAACAGTGACGAACAAGCACCCCCCAAACACATACAAAGTGGGTCAGCAACAACAAAAAAAAAAAACTAAAGTAGGTGGTAACGGTGAATGTCAAAGGCACTCGCAAATTCAAATGTGTTGGAAAAGTTTTCACAGTTGACATATTTGACTGGAAGAAAAAAGAAAGACATTCGTGTGAAGGAAAAACTGATCAAAACACCCACGAACAAAAAACTACAGTACAGACATAATAACTCAGAGAGCTCAGTGCACTTCAACCCAGTAACCCAGTCTGAGGCTGTGTGTGCTAACAAATACAGCAGTGCAGAGAGAGACATTGAGAGACAGACCGGCCTGTCTCTCCATCTCGGAAAGGCTACGTGTTCAAGTCATCCACAGAGGACTCTCACCCAAAACTCTTTAGTTCAGGAGATTGGTACTTTCGTTGGTTGATGTTGATTTAAAAAAAAAAAAAAAAAGCCTCTTCCACGCTGTCTTGTCTGTTTTAAGGCACTCGGGGCATTTGGACTTCCGACCACAGACTCTGAGAGATGAACTCTAAAGTGGTGGAGTTTGTACTCACCACCTCACCTGCAACACTTTTATTGCCATCCCCTCAGCAACTTGGACAACATGGATCAAAGCAACAAAGAGCGAGACATAAATATGTACATATTGACACAAACTTTTAAAAAAAAGAACACTACAGATAAAAAAAAAACTGCATCTCTTTTAAACCAACAGTAAATTTCTTCTCCATGGTAATTGTGAGGAGCCTCTTTAACCCCTCTGTCCAGTGTCACAATTTTGTTTTAAGTGCTTACCTCATACAGTATAATGTTGATGGGAGAAACTGAATTCTGTCATTTTGACAATTGG
Organism: Alosa pseudoharengus; assembly: GCF_046254945.1. Taxonomy (NCBI): domain Eukaryota; kingdom Metazoa; phylum Chordata; class Actinopteri; order Clupeiformes; family Clupeidae; genus Alosa; species Alosa pseudoharengus. Next base: position 31,934,158 of record NW_027468576.1, on the reverse strand, counting down.
TTCATGCAGATCTGTCGGCCTGTGCATTTCCAGTTACTTTCTCAGTGAAGAGTCCCAAGTATTGGAAAGAACCGTGGCTTTTTTTCTGTTCCCATAATGCAACTGATTTTAATAAGTGAGAGAATGAGGCCTGACAGAGGTGAAGAACTACTGTCTCTGCCAACACAAGACCAAAGCCTAGAACCACCACCACAGACAGACCACTCATCCTTAACTATCAGTATTATACATTTTTGTGATGTCACAGTTATGTGAGTCTTGCCTTACTTCATTATCATGCTAGCTAACCGTGCAGATGTGAACTGAAATGTGTACAAATATATAAATATATATATATATAAAGTATTAATGTTGTAAAATTAAAAAAAGAAACATGGAAAAATGACAAACATGGATACACAATGTGTTTACATTTATGTGGTCACAAGAGAAAGAACTGTGATAAAGACTAAATTGCAAAGCAATGATTTCCTGAAAGAATAGAAGAGAAACCAGAAAAAAAACAACAGTTCCTCTGGATTGCTTTTGTTGGTGTGTACAGTTATTTCATTCTATTTTTCTCTCTTTTTTTGGTGCAGTACTTAATGATGTCGTGAGACACTAAAATCAGAAAGAAATCTCACTTAAATCCAAGTTTCTAACGTTCTGTTTCATTGCTCATTTGATCATTTGCCTTGTGTGAGGGTTTCCATTTTTTTCTTTGTGTATGACATGTCATTTTTGTAGAGCTGTTTTTCTTTATGTTCTACGTTTTTAATATATGTCCCTGGTTGAGCTTTAAAATTTGGAGATAATTTATTGTGTCTTGGTTTTCATTCTTGTGTTGGGTTGGAGCACAGGATATGGTAGCCAAATATACTGTTTACTGTGGCATGTTTTAACAAAAAAAAGAAAAAGAAGAGAAAAAAAGTCAAAAGATGTCGCTCAGAGATGTTCAGAAACACACATAAAATCATTGAAACTACCACAATCCTCTGTTAAATACTGTATCTTATTTGACTTCACATGAGAACCTGTATGAAAAAAACAAAACAACAGAATAATTGTATTTAAGTTAATATGTGCAACTTGTTGCATTGCATTTTTGCTAGCACTGAATTTGAAACAGCTTGACTTTGAAACATGTTTGTTCTACAGTATACCAAAGACAACATCTGTCTCCTGAGTCATGGTTTTGAGTCCTGCATTATAAACAATGAGCTGCAGTGTCGAGCACTGATCTCTTTTCAAGGTTGGCATTCCTTGTTGTCACTTCTTTTATGGAATGTTGAGGTAGTCTTACTAAATTTTATTAAGTGTCACAGTATTTAGAAAAATATGTCTGAGCCATGGTGACACACACCTTGCACATACAAACACAAAACATGCTGAATCCTTACATTTTCAATTGCATTTATTTGATAATTATTTTTATCATATCAAAATGTCTGGCAGCAAAACAAACCCTACAAAATTACAGAATTATATTAATGCTGGTCTTCATCAATTGAGAAATGTTCACAAACATATTTTGTAAATATTGATCGTATAGTTCTTTTTTAAATTTGACATGTGATGTCCCTGAGCCCTCTAAGAAAGCTTCAAATTTAGCTGACTGGTTTGTATGTTTAGTGACTTCCATGTTTGTTTCTTCTGTCTTGTATGTGTTCAGACAATCTTTAAAGCATCAGCCCTATTACCTGTGTCTTTTCTGAGTTGCCACTGCCTTTGATGTCAGTACACACACACACACACACACACACACACACACACACACAGTTTCCAACCTGCATCCCTCTCTCTGTCTCTCTCTTACACATGTACACACACACACACTCACACACAGATTCACATTTTCAGCAGTCTCCACAACACAACTAGATGGATGTCAGTCCCTCCTGCTGATTCCTCTGGCGGGAAGCTCTTACCGTGGAGCTGATGGATTTCCCCTCTCCCCTCTTATTTAAATAAATCATTATATGACTGATCTCTCACTTCTCTGTGTATCTGATTCAACTGAAGGAAGATATACACACACTGCATATCTACTTTTACTTGTCACTTATACTTAAGCTTATTAGAAAGATTGACATGGCAAATACATAGTTAAATAACATTTTGTGTAAATATAATATAGGCGTGAGTTTGTAATAAACATACATGTTGGTCATCACATATTAAATTATAAATGCCGAAAGAACAAAAAAGTGGGCATAAAATCCACAAAGTCCACATGATTCTTTCTAAGTACATTTATGTCAGAAGAAGATAATACAAATATATTAACAGTGTTCAGAGTATTCATAAAGATACCATTTCTAAAATAAAATAAAGGCCTACGTAAAAATTAGCTTTGGCTTGGAACATTTACACTATGTAAACACAAACATCTGTAATTATAACATACACAGGAAACCCTTAGTGTCCCATCAGACGAGGCCACCTGACTGTGTCGCTGCGCGTGGAAGATCAGGCTTGTGGTGTGTCTCCATCGGAACATGCTGGCAGTGCCCATCCACAGCAGCCCCCGCTGGCTGGCAGGGAGACAGGCTACTCTGCTGGGGGACACAGATGAACAGGATGAACACTCAGTCATTACGCTACATGACTTTCAATATAATGTAATATTATACAATACAATGCAATACAATACATGATAATGATAATAATAATCAGTAATCAATAATAATCAGAATGACGGCCCTATTTGGGCACAGAATACAGAAGAGCACGAGGTAATGTTAAATGTAATATAAAGTGTTCATTCAAGTGCTGCCTGCTCTTGATATGATAAGAGAAAAATAAAATACAAAAAAGAAGCGAATAAAGAGTCAGATCTACACATCATATAAATGACTTCTTTTTTAATAATGAAACTGCATAAGAGGCCAAGCCTGTAAAATTCATTGTAGGAAATCTGTCTGATTTGATGGAAATGAGATGTAGAACTCGTGTCTCCTAATAGTGTCAAATGCAATATATTCCTGACGGAAACCTTTGTGCATAACTTTCAACATACCAAATTATATATGTAACTGAAAATATATGTGGTGGGATGAAAGCATAGGTATACATTGCATGATTAAAGTAATAAAGACAGTAATTCTAACCCAACCAATTTGTGAATCTTTCATTAAAAGTTCATTTGGATCTCCCTGCATGGTGTTCTTCATACGCTGTTCTTCACAGACAACACAAGGCTAAATGTGTGTGAGGGTGAATACGTGAGGGCCAATATCTCTGTCTATGTGTGTGTGTGTGTGTGTGTGTGTGTGTGTGTGTGTGTGTGTGTGTGTGTATGTGGGGCATGTACAAAACACACGAGGATTGTCCAAAAGAGACCAACCATCAAGTAATTCTGCGATGTGGACAGGCACTTCATTCACACACTCTCATTGAAACCACTTTTATTACTCTCGTGGTAACATCACAAGCACTTGCGTGTGTCAGACCGTTAGATTGTCCAGCACCTGCCGACCAAACCCCTGCTCCACGCCGATCCCACACCACGCTTCATCCGCACCATTGCTCACTGGCCTTCGCCCAAAAAAACTTTTCTTTTGATTCAGTAAATTATTGAAATGTTTGTTGAATTAATAGGTGCATATTAAATAGGATGAGTGATTGTTATGCAAAACCCAACCTCAGCAATGCAAAGCTAATACAGGCCCTTTTTAAATGTAGTGGACCTGAAGGTCATAGTCCTTTTCATTTGAAATGCATGTATTAAACATAAGTCCGTACAAAGCAATACCTCACAGCATTAATCTGTTTTTTTTTTTCATCCTTATTAGCCATCTAAAGAAGTAAATATGTAAATATCATAATCTGACTTTTTTCAGCATCTGGACCTCGCTCTTAGCATTCCATTAATTACCCCAACAATGCCGCATCCTCAGAGGTAGATTTTCTTTTCGATTAACCAAAATAAAAACAGTAGACTTGGGGAGAGGAAAAGGGCATATGCATTCATGCTCCTCATGCTATAGCGCCACTTAAACCACACAGACATCACATAAAAGAGACTCAAGGTTGCGGCTGATTGAAAACCTCCGCAAACAACCACTTCAGAAATCCATTTACGCAGGGCTCTGTATGTGAGTGTGTGTGTGTGTGTGTGTGTGTGTGTGTGTGTGTGTGTGTGTGTGTGTGTGTGTGTGTGTGTGTGTGTGTGTGTGTGTGTGTGTGTGTGTCTGTGTCTGTGTGTGTGTGACAGAGAGAGAGTGTGTGTGTGTGTGTGTGTGAGAGAGAGAGAGAGAGAGAGAGAGAGAGAGAGAGAGTGTGTGTGTGTGTGTGTGTGTGTCTGTGTGTGTGTGACAGAGAGAGAGAGTGTGTGTGTGTGTGTGTGTGTGTGTGTGTGTGTGAGAGAGAGAGAGAGAGAGAGAGAGAGAGAGAGAGTGTGTTTGTGTGTGTGTGGGAGGAGGGGACTCATGTGGAGGGGCTAATTCAAACGTGACTGTGTCAAAAGCACGGTCGCATTTGGGGGTCCCGCTGGCCTTTTGTTGCCGGCCAGGCTACCGCACGGACATTTGGAAACACAATGAGAGTCTCATTCTAATCACAACCGCGACGCTCTGCTCCGGGGGGAGAACCACAGAGAGAGCCTCGCGACCTCTGACCCTGAAGATAGTGGGCCATTTTGTAAAGGGCAAACATGTGTCAATTAACTGACACTGATGGTATAACGTGCCTGAAGACATAAAATGACGGCATTCACTGCACACAGTCATGATTCACTTAAGCGTTCAAAACCACATTTACACAATTTTCCCCATCAGCACAAGTGTATAATGATGTGCCTTTAGAATTATAAATCCACCATTAGAAATGAATCCTTGTGGCATTTAAATTGTTGAATGTAGCAACTGATATTAATATTTATCACGTCTTTGTTGACTATCACATATCATGCATTATTAAGAGATGTGCTGTAAAACTCACATTTGCGATACAAAAATACATCCTTGGGTGCTTAAGTAAAAGGCACACAGTCGCAAACATCAATCAAACGTGGTGGCTTAAAAATGAGCAGCTTGTTGGTAGTTGGTTAAGCACCTGACATTAAACTTTTATTCCTTATCCATCACTTTCCTATCCTTTCCAGACTAAAACTAAGAAAGTAAAACTAAGAAAGTCCCTATCTGTTTTGAAATGGAAGAGAGAGAGAGAGAGAGAGAGAAAGGGAGAGAGGGAGAGAGAGAGAGAGAGCAGGAGAGAGATAGAGAGAGAGAACAAGACAG
>NW_027468576.1:31801439-31913939 GCF_046254945.1 Alosa pseudoharengus | reverse complement strand
GGTCATGACTGCTGGTGCTTGGCTGTAGTGGTCCTCTTCTAAACTCCCTGGGATGTTGGGAAGTGAGAGTTGCCCTGTAAGCACACACACACACACATACACAGGCAAACACCATGATATAGTATTCTTCAAATGGTCATATTATTTGATAAAAAAACACACATTATAAATTACAACACAACTTCCATTGTACCTCATAAGATAATGTCACATGGATGATGTCCTTAACTTGGTCCTGACATAGGAGTGGATTAAATAGTAAGTGCACATAATCACTGCAATATAAATATACTCCTGTGCTCTGTCAGTACTCAGTCTGCTTTGATAGTTGTCTAGAACCGTGTGTCTTTTAGGGGTCGTGGTAGTATGAGCTCTCCCCACCCTGGCAAACCTCAAACCTCCTGCCATCTGTAAATCACATGCAGAACTTTATGGAATGTGGTGTTTGACTAAGTGAGACATCAGGTGTGCTTACATACACACACATACACACACACCCATACCACACACACACACTTCCTACTTACACACACGTAACTTGCCATATAGCATATGTTGAACAACTATGATAACTATGAGTTATTTTACACCCAGCGCCCTGGTTATAAAAAGGCACTTTGAACATTGTCAAGTAGGAACCTTTAGATCTTTAAGAATGATCAAATTTAAACTAAACAAATTGAGCAAAACCTACTAATGATAAAATAACATCTAATGACTACACATTTTCAAAAGTATTTTGAAATACTGTATTTTAACTAGTGAGAGTTAAAAAAATAGATTTTCCGAATCTGATGAAGGTGTGAATGACAGGCCTCCCACGACACACCACTGAAGGTTTTCCAATCAATTTTCGGATGGTTAACTGGAATACTGATGTCAAAAATGTTAGCCTGCATTTATTCTGCCTTCAGTGTCCAAAATAACACATTTTGTATACTGCCCATATCACATACTGACACTTCTCAAAAACAGCTCTGGTTGAACAGTATACAATCTACTGTGCTTTATAAATAGACTTCATGGCATTCCAGTGCTTCTTGATGTGTGTAGTTATCCGAACCAGGCAAAATAAATATGCTTGTTCAATTGGAGCAGAGGAGGCGCTTGCGGTTTGTTTTCCTCTGTTCGCACTATTCTCCAAACATGCCAAGACATGGAACCACTTTAAGTGCACTCGAGGAGACGAGAATGCCCTCCGCTGCAAAAAGTACCAATTTGGAAACCGGAGCGGGGCATTGGAGGGGTGGATGTTTTTCCTTTGCTGAAGATGACGGCTAAAAAAAATGTGTAAAAAGAACTAGGCGTACACGTGTTTGAAGAGCCTAATTAAAAATGTCGTGGAGCTAACAGGCAATCTCCTGTTATCATACATGCACACAGTCACACTGGTGACAAGCAAAAGGGAATACGTTATTGATTTTATAAATATTGAATTTGTTTTTTCTTCTGTCGTGGTAGGAGCATGCAAAATATAGTGCACGTTTGCAAATTACATCAAAGAATCTATATTATCATTATTTATCATGTCATCGTAATTGCCCTGGGGGAAGGACAGCCACCCACCCACCGACACACACACACACACACAGTAGTAGCCTGTCAGTACTACGTTCTCTCACTGATGTCATGGTCCCGGGAGGATGTGTGTCGGGATTAATCTTTGCTCCTGAACAACACCTCCTGTGCCCTTCCCCCCTACCCCCACCCCCCCCCCCCCAAAAAAAAAAAAAAAGACGAGAAGGTGGGGTCTGACAGGCGGATCTCATCCTCTGTGTGCCGCACTGAAATCGCTCCATCGGAGCTTCTCCATCCGTCTCTGTCTCATCTGCATGGCGGATGTGGAAAAGGGGGATGAGGGGATGGATGGATGAATGGATGGATAGAGAGATGGTAGGGAGGAGTGCCGTCCAGGGAAGAAAGGTCAGTGCATTCAAGGAGTCCATCACTCGAGGATGACAGAGCTCTCTGCAAGAGCTGAATAAGTCCTACAGAGCAGAAGAAGTTGAAAAGTGGATGGGGGTGATGTTGGGTAGGGGTGGGGTATAATGGGACATCCTGTGTCTTAGTGTAAGGCTAATGCAACTATCTCTCACTAGACCTTTCAACTCCACAGACCAATGTGGGCACACACTAGTAATTTCATAGAGACAAATTCCTTCAACCTGAAATTGCTTGTTATTATTCTATTCAGAAAAGTATTCAGTCATCTCCATGATTAACATTGTCTGTGCGTAAGTCATTGTTTTTTTTTTTTTAAATCAATTAATATAATTGTGGGCAGCACAAGTAAAATATAAATGGCCATTCTGGTTGCAATGCAGGACTGTGATTTCACTAGCTAGTCCTAGTGCCATTGCATTATTGAAAAGAAGTAGTCACTGATGTTGATTGGGCCGAGAGCTGATTTTTCCCAGCTATCATTCAGGGACACTATGGCACTGAGGAGGAGCATCACCAATGGGAGCTGGAGAAACAAAAGCAGGATGTGGCAGCTGGATTTCTTTCAAATCCCTGCAACCTATGCACATCAAAATGAAATATTAGGGAGAAAAAGGGCAACAGGTGATTTGTAAAGCTAGCTATGGATTTTACTGTTGTAAAGAAGGTATTTACATTTCCCTAGTGAACTGCAGTAATATTAACACATCAAGAAACATGAATGATTTACAATCTAAGAGTGTTCCCTTCAACTGAAGGATATTTTTCTGTATGTCTTTACTGTAAATAGTTTGATTTCAAATGCAAAACAGAACCTTTTGATTTTTATATTTTTTAATCAGATTGTTCAATGCCCCCAGTTAAGGGAGGCATTAAAAACACTTGCCTAATTCAACCTGGCTTCCTGTATAAACTACAGCCACTTCCGGTCTCCACTCTGAATATCGATACAGATTTATTTGAACAGATACAGATAATAATGTCTTTGTACACCTCTAACACACACATACACACACACACACACACACACACACACACACACACACACACACCTATGGCCATCAAATTAAAGGAAAGTTACCAATTGGACAACCAAATTTAAACATCACTGGGTATCTATGCATAACATCTTATATCGTGTCAAGGCGATATAAGACTCTTTCTGAATTCAAAGGCCCTCGCTCTGAGCTCTGTGAGTGCGTTCCTCCGCCGTCCCGTCCCGTGCTGGTCGAGGCTGAGGTAAACAGCTTTTAATAGCATCAGAAAAGAGCCGGCCTGTGAGGGCTGTGGTTTTGGCCCATCTGTCTGGCCCATTGTGTTTCGTTCCTCTGCTCAGAAGTGTCCAGGGGTGACAGCTGATATATGTGCAGAACAAAGTGCTTTGGCAAGCTCCAGGGAGGCTGCTGCACCGTTTCGTGTTGTCGTTTCATTTTTTCCCCTCGTTTTTTGACTATTTTCTTGTCATCTTTTTTTCCTTTCTTTGTGTGTGTGTTTGCGTGTGAGGATACATGTGTGTGTGTGTGTGTGTGTGTGTGTGTGTGTGTGTGTGTGTGTGTGTGTGTGTGTGTGTGTGTGTGTGTGTGTGTGTGTGTGTGTGCGTGTGTGTAATATTCCATCAGAACATGGTGCGGTTGTCTGAATCGTTGGTGGCTTGGGGCCAGCTGCTTGTGGGCTGCTCCATCAGACGCGTGCGGCTGCTTGTTTTGTTGCGGCTGCTGTCGCTGTCCTTTGAAAGGTTAGCATAAGCCATGGCAAAATTGTCACTGGAGGCAGGAGAATGCATTGCGGAAGAAAAGATGAGTCAAGAAGGAAAAACAGACACCACACATCTTCAAATTCCATGATGATTCCAGTATTCTGTTTGTTTTAGTGCAAATCACAGCTTATGAAGAAAAGAAATCATATAATTTAAACTGTACTCTTTTTTTACACATACTCATAAACATATGAGTAAACACATACTGCACTCATTCAATCATGACAAAAGTAATGGCTAAAAACAGGCTACTGTGAACTGTGCATATTATCAAACATGTGATTTGGTGGCAACATTTTGGCATCATGGCCTCTAATTCAGCTCCATCAGAATAGTGCCCAAACAGGCGGAGGGGAAACTGCATTAGATACATTGTGGCGATCAAAGGGAGGAAACGCCGGCCAGTTGTTTTTACAGGGCACCAAGGGCACTCATTCATATTGTTTAGCGGAACTCGCTCTGCCACCGCCCCTCGCTTCACAAACAGAATGAGGAGGGAGGACTAAAAAGGATGAAAAATATGGCACACCATTTTGCAGGAATCGACCGCCAGACGTGTCATTTTTCAAAGTGGTGGTGACCAGTACAAAATACTTCTTTGTTACGGGCACTACATGAGCATACAATTACATGCAACACTGTACAAGTATGAGATTATATTTTTGGGGTTTGGATTTCTTTACAAAGAATGTTTGTTTTCATTGATAAATCTGCTTTTGAACAGTCCTCGATCATTTTAGAACCTACATGAGTTTGGGTCTGGCTGCACTGATGACTCTCCTACATTATTCTATGATTATGCAAAGCAGTGTTTAAAATGAGAAGAATTTTTGAAATATGAATTTTTGAGGGGGTTTTCCACATTCTGGAAGTAGACAAAAACTGTGGTTCCTGATGACTTGGCCTCCCCTCTCTCCTGGTCCCACTTTGAGAGAAACCAGGCTCTCCTGGATAATCACAGCCTAATAAGACAGAATATTGAAAGCAGGAGTGTACCGACCGGATCCTCTTTCCTCCCTCTCACTCTCTCCCTCTTGCTTTCTCGCTGCCCCAGAAAAATGTTTGCATATGGCCGCTCAAGATATCAGTCATTTCATAATATATCAATTAACTGTTTTTGTAAAAAAAAAAAAAAAAAAAACATTGGCTGGCGTATGTTCTCCATATTTGCTTTGGAAGCCCACTGACGGAGTCTGCAGGAGCATACCGAAAATCTCCCGGCCGTGCCGGCAGCCCCAAAATCATTCCAGAATCAGAGGTGGACCAACATGGGTACAGGCTTGCATTTCACACCCTCTCAAAATAAAATAACGAACACGACGCTTTGTTATCCCAGCCCATTTTCACACAGGTGTGTAAAACCTCAGAAAAGAGAACACCTCAAAAAGCTTTCTAGCTCGCTGCAGCTGTGCTCCTTCTGTCTTTCAAACTTATAAAAAAAAGTATTTTGTACCATGGTACCATTCTGGTGCGTGCATTGGCATGCTGTATGCCTTTTAATTCTTTTGTTCTACTTTGAGACGGGTTTGTTTTTGTTCTTCCTCTTCTTGCTCCTCATGTTTTTTTTTGTCTTCTCCACCCCCCACCCTCACATCCCTCTTCAGAGGAAAGCTTCTGCGGCCTGCTGCACTCTCAGGTGTGCTGCTGCTTGCCGTGCCTGAGTGCTGGAGAGGTTGAGAGGAGACGGGGCCTGGATATGGGGAGAGTGGAGTTGGTGGGTGGGTGGGTGGGTGGGTGGATGTGAGACAGAGGGTGGTGGTGGGTGGAGTGGGTCCTGCTTTCTAATGATCTTCCCTGCACCTGCACATCTGCTGCTGTTTTAATTAGCACTCCAAGGAGCTTCGTCAAGAGTAATCAAAAACATTGTCACTTATGAAGCCCCGGCATGAGGGGTAGGGGTGGGGGTAGAGGAGTGAAGAATCAATACTTTTCATCAGAAAGAGGACAGACCTGGATGTATAAGCAACGGGCTTAATTGCCTCATTGCAATAAACAATTCTTTAAAAAAAAACACACACACACACATACACACAAAGGGGGATGGGGGATAGACCGTAAAAAAAACACCTTTTTCATGACTTCATTCCCTCTGGCTGGATCAATAACCTGGGGAGGTTTTCCTTATTGGCTTTTAGCAACATGTGGCAGCATTTTTGTATGGGGTACCTGACTCAATAACATTGCTGTGCTCTTCTTTTTTTTAATTTCTTCTATGGCTAAGAGAGAAGGGGGTGGGGGGCAGTGGGGAGTGAAGAGAAGATGAGAGGAGCAGAGAAGAGAGGAGATGAGACAAGAAGAGAGGAGAGGAGAGCAGAGGAGAGGAGAGGAGAGGAGGGACGAGGCAGGCAATAGGTTTAGCAGCAGCCCCCCGCTCTGCCCCGTCTCAGGCTGGTGATTTATGCGGGGTGGATGACCTCTGGGGCCGTAACACAGTGATGGGTGACTGGCTCTCAACGGTAAGCTACTGGCACTTGACAAAGTGCCGGCAGCAGAATGAATTTACTTCTCTTTTCCTCAATCATCAACAGGCACTGCCCTGACCCCCATCTCGGTGCTGCTATAACAAGATCTCCCATCTCGGGGGCTGAAAAATTTACTGTCACATCTACTTTTCAATGAGCTCAAGTGAGCACTTCTTTCACCTTCAGTGAAGCAGGTGCCCGGCTAGTGAGGAGAGAGAAGAGGGGGAGAGAGAGAGAGAAAGAGAGAGAGAGAAACAGAAAGACAAAGACAGACAGAAAGGGAAGCCTGACGAAGGACCAGACACAGGAAGAGACCAAACGAGAGTGTGCATGAGAGAGAGAGAGAGAGAGAAAGAGGGGTTTGTCAAAGGTGAAGTCATAGAAGAGAGAGATAGTGAGACTCAGTGAAAGAGAGCAAGAGAGAGAAGGTTACACGGGACAAGGGGAGAGGAGGCACCAGACTACAGTAGTGTTAGTGCCCTTCATTTTTTGGTCTGGTGTCAATCCCCCTCATCTTATCATCAGTCCCTGCCCCCCCCCTCCCCCCTCCCCTCCAGCATTTGGCAGAGCTGATCTGTTTGCCTTCATCAACTTGATGACAAAGCCTGCGGGCTAGTTAAAGTTAATAACCCTGTGCGTTTTTGGGGTTTAATATATTGCCAATAAATCTTGGGGTGAGCATTTGGGATTTAACCTTCCTCTCTTCTGATGGCGGTGACCACAAAGCCTGGGAATGTCATAGCAAGTGCACTAGACAACACCCACCAGCCCCACCACCACCACCCCCACCTCACCCTCTTCAAGACAACATTATAAACACTGTCTGCTCTCACTGTGGATTTTAAAATGATTCTTTGTTTAGCGTCAATTGCCTTCCCGCCATCTTCTTTTTAAAAAAAAAAAAAAAAAAGAGAAAAATCAATTGGCTACAAGAGGCCGTTAAAGTGGTGCTGTGCTCCCAGGCTGCGGGCCGATAAATCTCTGTGGCGCATCAATGTGCTAAAATGCATAATTTTCTTAAGCAGGCGGTTTTAAATTACTCCGTTTTATATCGGGCGCTTCATCATGGTGACGCGGACACACTAGTGGTTATAATTGAAAATAAAAAAGCCATTAAAACACATTCAATAAGCCAGTGGAGAATTGACAAAGCCATAAAAGGACTTCCTGAATGTGGAGAGGGGAGGTGGGGAAGTGTTGAAGAAGTGAGAGGGTGGGTGTAGTTCTCATAGCCAGTGAGCTCCAGAGCTCCTTCTTGTGTCACCAACACAGCGCTACCAACCAATGGAGACCAGGGATTTGTCCCCGTCTTTGGATTGTGCACCATCTCTTTCTTTAACCTCTTCCTTTCTTTCTCTCTCCATCTCTCTCTCTCTCTCTGTCTCACGTCCTGCCAGTCAGCTTGAATTGTGTTCACTGAAATCAATGATTTTTCACTGTCCAAACCCAAACAGATCAAGCTGAAGAAGAGCTGCAATCGTTTGATGATTCTGATAGCTATGGAGGACCATATAACTGACAACCGATCAATGCCTGACCTTTATCTAGACAGCTATCTGTCGAGAAAGTCTTTAGATGCCAAATAAAACCCAGGAACATACACACAGATCACAAATCAAACATCAACTTATCATCAGATTCACTTGACATCATGATTTCACGCTCTTCTGGTGACATTTTACTATTACTTTGTTTTCTGATGTTATTTCTATATTATTATTATTCCTGTGTAGACATTGTTCAGATAAATGGATATACAAAAGAATGCATTCCATTCGTGTCCAACTATGTCCATAGTACAAAAATAAAATGCCACGGTGGCTTGCGGCTTCTTTAACTTTCAGTTCTCCTAGGAGCATCCCTCCTTTGCCTCCCGGCCCCTGGCTATTGCCTTTCTCAATCTGTCCCTGGAGGAGCAGGAGTTATGGCCCCTGTCGATTGAGGAGAAAGGGATGTTATTCCCTTGTCACCCTCAGCCGGTCCGCCAGCCTCCCTGGCCTGATCTATGGCCACGGCAGGCCTGGGCAGAGCTGTCTTGATGCGCCATTGGTTTAGAGGGCTGTCAGCTCGTCCCGCTACCTGCTCCTCGACTCACCTCTCCTCTCACCCATCTTACAGCCTGCACTCCTCAACCCCATCCACCCCCCCCCCCCATTCCATCACCCACCCCCCCCAGCCACCCTCACTGCCTTTGCAAACACACACACACACACACAGCAGTCTCTGGGGCCGCAGTGACATGGTGTGTCGGTGGAGGTCACCTCTAAGGGATAAGGGGGACAGTAAGAGGGACTGATAGGTGGCCTTGAAGAGGCAGCCAAAATCAGAAAGGGGTCAAATGTACTGCTGTGCCTAGGGGGTGAGGAATTTCAGATGCATGGTTTGCTAATGACAGAGAAAAGGATCATCAGTGTGTGTTGCAGACGGAGTAAAAGAAGAAAAAAAAACACAGAGAAAATGAATGAGAGAAGCTGAGAGAATAAAGTCAGAGACAGAGGGGAATAAGAGAGAGAGAGAGGGAGGGAGAGAGAGAGAGGGAGAGAGGGAGGGAGAGAGGGAGAGAGAGAGAGAGAGAGAGAGGGAGAGAGTTGCAGCAGCAGAGTCAGTGGGTGCCAGAGAGCCAAGAATTCCATTAATGTTGTAGCTGCTCATCACCAGAGGGCTGTCTCCACAGCCAGCACGCATGTTTATAAGACATCTATCAGGAATTAGCACCAAACAGGGTGAGGAGCGGAGGAGGTGAGGAGGAGGAGGAGGAGGAGGAGGAGACGAAAAGAGGGAGGAGAGCACAAAGGACGGGTGTGGAGAAACAGGGAGGACAGGAGAGGAAAGGAGAGGGGAGGGGTTTGACAAGGGCACATCATCGCCGTCTGACTCAATACACTACAACTTTCAGATGCCCAGCGCATTACCACAAAGAGAGGGGAAAAAAAGACTCCGCTAGCACCACTGTACAGTACCACACAGAAACACATCCTTCTTCTCCTCCATTTCCCTCTCTCTCTCTTTCAGCTGACTTGCTAAGTGGCATGCGTCGGAGATGCCAGTGGCCATACTCCACCCAGCCACGGCGTCGGTGGCACCAGGCCGGATTGGCGGATGGGATGAATAAACAGATGGAGAGGGGGAAAAAGACGAAAGGAATTTCATGGGGCACACCTTACGGCCATCCATCATGTCCCACTAGCTACCGCCCTCACCACGACTAAACCCATATCCTATACATATCCCTATGGATAATGTACACAGGCTCCTTAACAGGTCGAGTATTCCACACGGAACTTGCAATTTATTATATTTGACATCTCCCCCCGTTCCTGCTGTTGTTTTTTTCATGTTTTATATACATATTTTGAATACCTTTTCTTGGATTTTAAACTTTCAAGAGTGTGTCTAGAATTAATAATTGCAGTGGAAAGAAACAGTGGCTGTATGCTTGAATGTGCTATTTTCTTTGGCATATAACCCACCCACCCACACAAACACACAGACAATTACAAATATCTAAAAGCAAATAAATATGGCTGACGCTTGAAAACTCTCCATTATCAAGTTCTTCTTTGTCATTTTGGCCTAGTCGTGTCATTCAAAAGGAATCTGAGGGAGAGACAAGCGGAAGAGAGTGTAAAGTGGGCTAAAGAGAGAGAAAGAGAAAGCGAGAGAGAGAGAGAGAGAGAGAGAGAGCAGGAGCACAAGAGAGGAGAAACAGGAATGTGAATAAACAGAACGCAATAACACATTGGCATAGTGTTTATTTGGGTATTTACACGGCAAGCTACAATCAAGTCCTCAAAGCGCCTGACACAAGAATGACATATCCCTGCTCTGGTCTCTCCCATTTGCTAAACATACTCTGGGGAACATAAAGCTCGGAGCACTAACACACACACACACACACTCTCTCTGTGTCTCTTTCTATCTCTCACTTGCTCTCTCTCGCTCTCTCACACTCTTTCTTTCTTTCTATCTCTCTCTCTCTCTCTCCCACACACACACACACACAAATGAACACATTTGGTCCAAGGTCAAGTCCAGTTATTTGTCAGAGAAGTAGAGAATGAAGAGGTTTATGAAAACAGGAGGGGGAAGGTGAGGGAGAATGTGTTTTGTATTGACTTAAGGGTCCTGGTTTGGAACAGCCAGATGTAGTGTTCTTAGCAAATCACATCTGATCATGAAGACACTGAACACACACAGAGAAACACACTCACAGAGATGCACAAACACAGGGCTGGGATGGAGTCCAATGTGATTTGCATTTATTGCTGTAATTTGTACAGATATTTTTTTTTCATAATCATATTCATCAATTATGGCTCATGGTGTTATTTAATTAGGAACATAAATTTGTACAGTAAATGTTCACTGAATTTATTGAATCAAAGGTTTTCAGTGCGGAATGCATTACTATATTATTTGTCTCAATAAAAAAATACTGAAGATGTTATACTGCATATATTTGATAATCAATACATTTTTATTTCTCATTTAGGACTGGTAATTAAATTACTGCGCCCGGGGCAGTAAAACGAGAAAGCAATGACATTATAACCACATGTGTGAGGAAAGAAAGAAAAATGAACTCACAAAACACAGAAACAACGACACACTGACATGAATATTCTACACAGGCACACTCACACTTGTCTTTCCCATTAGTCTGTCAAGTGGACGACAGCACACGATTAAAACAAAAAAGATACAAAACATAACATAACACAAACAAATAAACCAAAAAAAAGGCAGAGTTCAATAAGTACAAACAATAGAGCACAAACCACTTTCACATCCTGCTTGGATAATGTACTGTACATCCACTAACTATACAAAAATGTCCACATATCAACTAGACAGCCCATCTACAATTGACGCAAAGCCGCTTGAGCTGGGGTACCAGGGGATTGCTTTGATACAGGCAGTGGCTTGGGTAAGGGTTTTTTTAGGAGCTGGGGGGCTGAAGGTATAGTTGGGAGTGGTGGTGGTGGTGGGGGGGGTGTCTACGTGTGTGGAGTGTGGAGCACAGTGAACACACACACCGTCAGACAGGGGGGCTTGGGTTTGGGGAAGATCTGGGTGTAATCTACAATTGCATGCAGCACAGCAAAGCCCCCTCTATTTAGACACTGGAACCTCTAATTGCATTCCCGTGCGGCGGGGGAACATGTGTTGAGACGCGGGGGCCAGGCCTGGAGGCGGCAGGCCACGTGCACACTGTACAGCCCTGACATACAGGACGCTGTGCTGAGCTCTGACATTTAGAGAGGGGACGGGAGGACGGGGGCATCTCAATAGAGGCCTTATGAAAGACAACTGCAATCTGTAGTATTTGAGCCTGACATTCCTTCTGCGTGTATAAAAATAAGTGTATAAAAATGAGCCTAGAGGTAAATGAAATAATTAGCCTGACGAGCCAGACCCACATTAAAATGTAGGGTCTGGGCATTCACCGTTCGCAGTGCTCAGTCCGAGGGGCGGGATAATCGGTTGTCTTTCAAATTTCCTCTGCACGCAATAGGACAGCGCTATGAGTCCCATGGTTTCCCACCAGCGGAGCTAGTTGGCTAGTTCAAACTTTTGCCAACTTAATAAAAGCTTAACTCGTGTCACACTGTTCGCCAACAGCAACATTATCTTGTTTGTTTTCAAGTAGCAGGGATTTCAAGCCAAACCGATGCAACTCTGCCATCAATCATTATGTTAAGCCCGCCTAACAACTCTATACACGATTTGATTGGCCTGATAGAAGCTTAATTTTTCGAGCTCACAAGCCAACGGAGAGTTGCTAGACTAGCCCTGGCAGCAAATGTAATTTGCTGCCGCTAGGGTGCGTCTAGATTTCTAGGCTATGAAATAATGACAATAAGACCTAAATTCCATGATGCAAGACAAGCATAAAAAAAAAAGCCCTGGGCAACAAAAGAAAAATTACAGTGGTAACTGTCAGCAAAAACTGACTGACAATACAAGCATACATAGATGCCGCTTGGTTTTCAACCTCTACATTCAGTGGAGACCTAGCTAATTCCATATGCCACATAGAGAGTAAAATAGATTTTCAATATCCTAGTCTACAGATTCAATCAATACAGCACAAAATACAGACTGAACAGGAACTTGTCCTTTTCGTTCATTGCTGCCATCCCTTTTGCTGCTATTGGCCAACGCAGACACCCTGTCCCTAAGGAGTTAAAGGTATGAATTGATCAAAGGTGCCCATAAATGAGGTTGAGTTTTTTTCCCCTCTTTCTCTTCTTTCTTGCTGCGTTTAAAGAATTACTTGACCTTGTAGATAACAGACACAGCGATCAGTTAGGAGCTGTGGAGCTGTTTATTGTGGAGTGAAAGCCATCTGTTACAGTGCCAGGCCCTTCACATGGGTCTACAGATGCTGCCATTGACTGGGCTCTTGGGTCGCTCTCTCTCTCTCTTTCTCTCTCTCTCTCTCTCTCTCTCTCTCTGTCTCTCTCTTTTTTTCTCTCTCCTTTTTTCTCTCTCCCTCCCTCACTCTCTCTCTATGTAGTTCCACAAATCCCTCAATGTTCTATAAGACCCCCACCCACCCACCTCCATTCTCTAACCCCTACGACCGACGTTTGACGGTTCTTAAAAAATCGCCCCGGTATTAAAAACAAATATTCCATCATTGCGCGGGTTTGCATGGCATTACCGGCACGGCGCGTGTCTCGTCAGAATGATTAGTTACAGCACTTGTGCCGGAGAGTCTCGCAACGGCATCTGCATACTGCAGCGCTCGACTCCACACACACACACACACACACACGCACACACACACACACACGCACACACGCACACACGCACACTCACACACACACACACACTCACACACGTGCGCAGCCTGGCCCTGACGCTCACACACCGGGGCCACGCTCTGCTCAATCATGCCCCGGGCCCCAGCACGCTACTGCCGCCTCGGCCCCATTTGCATGCAGTTAGCGTGGGGATGAGAGGAGACGCGATCGGCTGAGTAATGGGGTGGATAATACCCCCTGACGATCAATATTTCTGTGCATTTCTCTCTCTCTCTCTCTTCCTCCCTCTCTCCGTCACTCTCACACCCTTTCTCTTTTTTTCATTCTTCCTTGCGCTCCTTCTCTCTGTAACCCGTTTCTGTGCTGTGCTGTGCTGTGCTGCGCTGTGCTGCGCTGCGCTTTGCATGCCTCTGGCTGATTGAGATAGTGAGGAAAAAGAAAGCATTTAAAGCTGATTATGTTTTCCCCTCGGCTTGGGATGTTAATGAGGGAACTGTAAGGAGACAGAATGCATGCACACATGCATACACACGCTCAATAAAGCATGTAAACATACACACACATACAGTATAATACACATGCATACACACGCTCAATAAAGCATGTAAACATACACACACATACAGTATAATACACATGCATAAACTCAAGCTCATCTACACAAGCACTTATCCTCTTGTGTACACACACACACACACACACACACACACACACACACACACACACACACACACACACACACATGCAGTTAATACCGGTACTGGTAACATCACTTTGTATGGATATTAGGCAATAATCACACACACACACACACACACACACACACACACACACACACACACACACACACACTTCTTTTCACTAAAATAACAAACAGAGAATGGAAGACATCCAAGAGTGTGGTGAGGGAGCTTTTAGTCTTGGAAGAGGAGAGGAAAACGAATGACACAACAGCAACAGATACCAATAAATGAATGAGGAAGAAAATGGTTGAGCCTTCCCAGGTCCACCTGGTTTCATGCTGTAGCTGTCACTCATCCACTTTTTCTTCCTCCTAAACTCCCATCTGGCTCTGTCTCTACCTTAGACCCACACTCCCTCTCTCTCTCTCCCCCTCTCTCTCTCTCTCTCTCCCTCTCATTACTTTGAAGCAAGTCAATAATATGAGGGTCAGAAAACAAGATTGAAACGATTCACTCAGAGGGATCTGGAGAATGTTAGACTGTAACCGAGGGCTTGTCATGCTGGAGTTCACCCTCCCTGCCAACTGCTACTCCTGCCTCTGATCGTAATTCATGACAGATTTGCATCCCACACACACTCACACTCACACTCGCACTCACACACACACACACACACACACACACAAGGACATACAGACACATGGAGACAAGTAAACACACACACAAATGAAAGAGTATACACAAAAGCCACCGCCATCACAAGCCAACCCATGCAATATCAACTTTCTGCATGTGATTCTGAAAATAATCACACATCACACCATCTGGACATGGCGTCAACTTTGTTCCTGTTTTCTTCTAATCTAAAACAGGAGGTTTGGAGGTGGATGGTGTTCAAATCATTCACACATAGTTATACTCCATATTCCACTTTGCACATTCATTTGAACATAAAACATCACACAGGCATCACATCTGTAAAATTGAACATAAAAGATTTGAAGTAAAATTAAACATAAAAGATTTTTTTATGCACGATTGTTAACAGGACCCTCCCAAAAACAAGTTCCGAGCTTTTGCCTATTACCCATTTGAAACACATGGGCTGTGGGTCTCCCCAAAAAAAATCCTCTCTCTTACAACCCCACTCATCTCTGGGAAGCCCCCCGGGAGGAGGAGGGGGGGGGGGGGTGCTACTCACTCCGGCTGGTGTAGGTGGCGCTCTCCCCCTCCAGGCTGGTGCTGTCGCAGTGGGAGGAGAGGGGCGCGCCCAGGCCCTGGGGTCCCGTGGCGGGGGCGCTGCCCGGCCGAGAGCTGGTGATGGAGCTGGACGGTCTGGAGCTGGCACAGTTCTGGAGGAGAGGGAATGGTGCAAACAGATTACTATTAACTATTAAAACAAATAGAAGTGAGTTTATGTATTAACCAGTATTTTTTATACGTTTTGTTTAAAAACTGGGAAACAAACTCCTAGCAAGGATTGTTTTTCTAAACAAATCATGTGTATGGAATTTAAAATCCCATCTGATATCTCATTGTCTCTTTCTCCACTGTGAAAGTGGCATATTCAAAATATCACTTTGGGTATGCCACCCTAAGCAGTGGGCATTGACCTCAATGAGTAATATCTGCAGATATAGGTCAGACAAGCTTCACTTTACCGCTGTTGATGAGTCATGAGCCCAGAATTGTGACAGTAGGCCTTATATTTCCATTTCTGAGCTTGTGAATTTTCATGTTTAAAAATGAAACCACAAAATTTACAGTATGCACCATGACACCCAAATGAAAACATGTAAACATATCAATGCAATGTTGTTACATGTCATTAATGATATACCATTAAACAAAATCATACTCTAGAGTGCATACTCTAGGCTTCTTTTCAAAGAGGCCTTCCACCAACCCCCGAGCCAACAGAGCCATGCTGCAGCATCTCTGAAATAGCTCCTGCAGTTCTGCCTTCTTCTGTTACATATGCCTGTCATGCAGGAATCCAAAGCAGTGGTGACTGCTGGGCAAACACCGCGTCGCCACACAGGGTCCTTTTTACGGCACATGCAACCCAATGCAGATATTCAGGAAACACGCGCACTGTGCATACACACGGACACACGACAACATATACACAAACACACACACATGCACCGCTACACATACACACACACTCACACACACACACACACTCAAACATATCCTATATCTTGTCAAAACTTGAAATAGGATCAAAAAACTAATCCGCTTCCAATTTATATCTATATTTCAGGGCTGTCAAAGTGCGGACCTCCAGGTATTGAGAGGCCCTCATTATTTATTTGAGTGGTGCAACTGACAGCTTTATTTCAGCAAAGCAATCTGCCCGTGTGTGTACAAGTAGGGGGTCGCAGGGGTCAGGAGACAGTTGGTATCAAAGCAACCTGGAAACATTGGTCAGGGTGGGGGATGGGGTAGGGGTGGAGGGGTGTAAATAACAGTGTGTCAGTGTGTGTGTGTGCGTCTGAGGGGGGGCAAGACCATACACGAACACACACACACATACACACAGCCTGGGGGTTTGAGCAAATGCTATGCTTAGCTTGGGGAAGGAGGGGTGCTGCCTTCAAAGGCACCCAGTATAAGAAAAAGATAAAGACTTTGTCAGCTTTATGGTAATTTTTTTATTGACAAGAGGGCTTTTATCTGAGCACAATGCTCATCTGGTCTTGAAACAGTGTGTTAGGGTCGTCTGCTGATGGTCCTTCCCTGTGTCAGCTTATTTGACTTACAAATAACATAACTGTTCAGAGATCAGCATAATTCTAATCAGGAGATGCTGACTCAATATCACGTCCAGAGCATGTTATGCTATGTGTTTTCATTTAAGTGACCAAAAAAGGGTGGGTTAATTTCAGCTCTCACACAATGGCACCCTTTAGGCCACAAACAGAGAGTGAGAGAGAGGAAAAGAGCCAGAGACAAACAACAACGGCACAACCAAAGCCATCCACCACGGCTCTGCGGCTGTAAAGTGCAGCGATTGACACTCACCACCCATTCTGACAGACATTCTGCACAGCGCGTTCTGCTGAGAGACACTGAGGCGAATGTGCCATAGCATCTCATCCAGATTTATGGGCCGCGGCAGCATTAGCTAAAAAACATCCGCTGCACGGGCAAACTCGGACGGCGACTTTCGAAAATTGGAAAATTGCCAGAAAGCACTAAAAATGGCCCGCGCCACTGATAATATGGGCACGCAATATATCAGGTGGAAGGTGGTGTCGGTGGTGGGGTGGGGTGGGGGTGGGTGGTGCAAACGATGGCTTGGCTGGGTGGGTGGGTGGGACGTACGCCATGAGCCAGGAGTCATTTTTTACAAGTCACAATCTTTACAGTGGCAGCCTGTCAGGGGGTCAAAGGGAAGAACGGGGCCGATATTCTAAAATCAATCTGCCTTTAGAAATTGTCTCATTCCGTTCTCAATGACCTGGTGGCGTTGGCGAGCAGACTGGGACAAACTGCTATAACCTATACAGCGTGACAACCCGGGAGGGAGTTAATGTGATCATTCATAAGGGCCTGGACTGTGCCGTTGCTGTGTGTGTATGAGATTGGTGAGGGGGAGGGGTGTATGTATGTGTGTGTGTGTGTGTGCGTGTGTATGTCTATGTGTGTGTGTGTGTGTGTGTGTGTGTGTGTGTGTGTGTGTGTATGTATGTGTGTATGTATGTATGTATGTATGTGTATGCATGTGTGTAGGTGTGTGTTTCCTCTATGCTGGTGTGATGTATGAGCTTGCATATGGGGGTGGGGTGTGATATATATGTGTGTGTGTGTGTGTGTGTGTGTGTGTGTGTGTGTGTGTGTGTGTGTGTGTGTGTGCCTGACGTATGTGCTTCATGTGGCAATGTGTTTAGGGGGACAATAGTGGGTGCATGAGAGGGTTGGGTGGCGTGGCGTGGCGTGGGGTGGGGGGTCACACGGCACAGCAGGGGGTGTCGAGGGGCTATTAACTACTTTTAAAGTGCTTTGCAGGGGCTAAGTGATGGCGAGGAGCTGCAGCCACCGGTATAAATACTGGCCTGACAGTTTAATGTCAGGGGACAGCTCATCCCAGGATTAGAAACTTGTAACCCCTGGTGCTGCAGTTGACACTGCCGGGATTAAGGTGCCGCGGTCCTGTTTAAAGAGGGGGGGGGGGGGTGAGCCGGGTCTAGAGGAAAATAACAAAGGTGTATATTTGATCTACAAGGGCAGCTCATACAGAACGTCCAGTAGACTGCTCAACAAAACCGTTCCATCACACACAAACTCTCTCTCTCCCTCCCTCCCTCACACACACACACACACACACACACACACACACACACACAGACTAAGACCAGATATTACATGCTGTTGTCCAAACACATCATCGCCTCACTGCAATGTGTCAGGGTGAACTCTGCAAGGCACCAAAAAATATATATGTACATGACAAGTACACAAATAACTCACAGAGAAGTTGAGGGCCTTTCTTCTCTCCTTGATACGGTTTACTGTGCTGCGGACCTGTGGGGGGGGGGGGGGTGGAGAGAGGAACACTTAGCATCCCCACACACTCCTGCACACATGTAGCATCAAGCAAGGCATGACATTTAAAATAAAGAAGGGGATATTGGGAAACAAAAATAGCCCACCTCCCCACCCGCAAGCCCTCCACACCCCACTCACTCTGCCATCACCCAAATTGCTGTAAAGTCATCATCCGCCTCGAAAAGGGGGGTGAGGTGAGTGGCTTGCGCACAAAGTGTGTGTGTGTGTGTGTGTGTGTGTGTGTGTGTGTGTGTGTGTGTGTGTGTGTGTGTGTGTATGTGTGTGTGTTTGCGAAGCTGAAATGTATCAGTTTGTCAAAGCTAATGGGAGCTGAAAGTGACACATAGGCTGGGCAAACTAAGGAGACTACTTTAAGCTATCATCTGTCACCCCACACCGAACCCCCAGAAATGAAGCTATTGAGAACAACAGGGAGAAAGAGAGAGAGAGAGAGTGCAAGCGAGGGAGAGATGGAGGGGAAGAAAAGGCCGCCCTTGCAGAACAGATTGCATTGGTGGCCCCTGCTAAGGTAAAGCACTCAGCGCGCCACTCTGCGCTTGTGTGGTGACAGACTATAGAGTCGCTTGGTCTCCCTAGGATCGATCCATTTATAACACACAGAGGAGTATCTTCCTTCTTTTCACGGTAGCAGGAGAATGGGGGGCGATATCGCTATATAAACGCACATCTTATTTTTACGCTCAACGAATGCAGAAAATGAAAATGGATGTAATGTTGAACACCATCTAAGATGTTGACGAGCTAAAGAGTGAGCATGTGTATTCAATGTAAACATTAAGTAACACTCACACAAAGCTTTGAATACACAATCTTCTCTTAGTTTTTCCCCCTTTACAAATGTACCCAAGAATACTAATTTACCTAATGATACTTTTTAATTAGCTTCAATTTAACCAATTTGTAATTTCTACAAATTTGTTTTGTATGCTTTAAAAAAAAAGTTCTTATAACAAAAAAAGCTCTTTTTGCCTTCTACAAATCATGTTTCATATGGTGGTTTGTGGTTTAGCTTTGTGGTTTATAATGTGAAAACTTCTTAATATAAACTATCTATATATATATATATATATATATATATATATATAATCTAATTATATTAAGTTGCACTAATAACATTTATATTATAAAATAATACACAAGTTGTGTTTTGTCCCCTGGGCCTGTGATCGTCTCCCTCTCCCCTCATGAACATCTGTCAGCGTACAGCACCCCAGCAGAGCCAGTAGTGTCCAGACGTCCCCTCCTGACCCGATGACCCGGCCCGTGCACTGTGAGCCCCTCGTTAGCCCCTCCCCGCATTTTAGCCAACATGCATTATGGCTCACGGCTCCATTAAGTGCCGCCACCACCGTAAATTATGCCACAGTGTGCAAATGTACACACACACGCGCGCGCGCGCACACACACACACACACACACTCACTTGAGGCATGAAAATTTCTTTCAAGCACCATCAAGTGGCAAATCAGTCACCAGCGTCTGATTTGCTCGACAGTGTTTCAGGGGCACACGGAGTGGAGCGAGGTGTCAAAATAAATTCATAAATACATAAACGTTAAGCGGCCGGGTCGTATTTAACAAATGTGACTGCGCGCCGGCGTCGCTTCATTCAAATGAAGGCTAAATGACACGCGGCGTTAAACTCATCCGGGCTAAGGAAATAAAGTGGGTGGTTTGTTTTCACCAGACGCAGATTTAAATGGGTCTGTTGAGCGGATTCGGGTTTGTTTGCATTGCTCCACCTCACTCAAGGTTTTGGGGATGGGAATACAATCTGAGCCTTTCTGTGCACAGATGAAAAAAGAAGAACATAATTTCCATATGAAAGCCTATCCCTGCACCTGTGGACATTCTGTCCGTAATATGGACAGAACAACAGAAGAATGGTCATCAAAGCAGAAGATAAAGAGTTTGACCAGTAAGGCAGTCTAATTGAAATAAATAATTCACTTTCCCTGTCTTGTAATTGTATAAGAAATAATGGGTCAAGAAAAAGCACGGTTTCAAATACCTTACAAAATAATTAAGGCTCATAAACAAATCAACCAAGTGTCCACTGAGTGTAATTAAAAAAACAGAGTACAAACACAAGGTTATGATACTGTATTCTTAATTAAGTGCACAAAAGTTTTCACTTTTTAAAAAATGGACATTTGTACAAATAGCCGCACCCAGCTGTATATAAAAAGATTCTTCAACTTAAAGGTCATGTCATATGATATACGAGTGCACTTCAGTTCAAAGTGTAAAATACAGACTTTCTCCGGCTGAAAACAGTTTTAACAATTACATATGAAACCAAACAGCCTTCCGACTTCAGTGAATAGATACAGATAATAAAGGCAACTTGAACTTGATCCTCAAGTGTTATTTACACTGTGAGATCACAAAAGATGTGACATCTTTTCAAAGCCTATTGACACAAAAGGACTTCCTCTCTCTCTTTCGCTATGTGTGTGTTCTTTTGCATGTGTTAATCAAACAAGCAATGAATAAAATGGATTGAATCTGGGGAGAGATTTGCTTTAAATAAGATGAGACAGAGCAGAGTTTCTCTCTTTGGCCTTTCTCTTCCATTCCCTAATTATTTGATTTCAGTACGGTGAAACTTTGATCATCCGTACAGCTTCTCGCAATTTTTCTATTAAACAAGAATTTCCTTTCAGTGTCAGGGGGTGAAACTTAATCTGCAAGTGTTTATTGTCACACTATAAACTACACTGGAAAAAAAGACAAGCGAAAAGGGGGGAAAACATACATCGGCCCATGTGCTAAGGGGAAAAAAAAGCAGCAAAGATTATTACGTTTAAAATTATAAAAGCCTCTTTTGAAAAGCATAAAGTGTACATGGGCTGCTCACAAATTATGAAGACCCCTGGGTCAAGGAGAACCTGGAGTACGAAAATGGATTCCCGGGCACTAAAACGGCGACTTAAGCAAGAATGCATCCGTGATTTATCTTACAATGCACAGAGGTCAGGTGTTGTGCCCCAGCAGTGTCTATGCAGTGCAGTGACTCAGGGACACCTCTTCACATTGCTTTTGTGGAGCGGTGGAAAAAAGAAAACAAATGAAAGAAAAGGGGGGGGGGGGGGGGGGGGGACAATGAGGAGGGAGGCGGAAGAGCAGCAAAATGGTGCACCAAACGTTAACTGAGGTGGTGGTGAGACATTTGGCAAAGAGGTTCGGTACTCACTGCTCTGTGCCCAGGGTGTGCATAACCTTGCCCACTGCTCACAGCTCACACAGACAGGGGGGCTTGGGGGGGGGGGGGGGCTCTTTTAATACCAGTACCTTCTGAGGTGCTAACATGTTTGTGAGAGACAATCATGGGTATCTCATGAATGTAAAAGAAAAGAATCTGTCACATTAGCACTGAAAACTGGATTAAACGTCAGTTTACTTGCTCTGACCTGACTCACAAATATTTCAGAAAACGACTAAAATACTATAAAAGTGGAGAAACATACCACATAAACTATATGTCTTGCATCGGCTGTACTTAAAGCCTCCCTAAATTGCACACTTATTCATATTTAGGCAGTACCAGTTTACATTTGAATAAAAAGGAGGCCATTTTTTATGTTGACTGATTTTGTTCTCTGGTGATCCTCATCCATTAAAGCCTAAAAAATTCACCATTTATTCCCCCCCCCCACTCCAAAATAGAATCTAAATGGTAATAACTAGCCATTTCAATATCATATATACTCACTTTTCCAGCACAGCAGTGCCACACACATTTTTCCTCTGGCTATTTATTCTTTTCCTAAAGCGGACGCTCCGACCAGGGATGCTGCAGGGGGGCCTGCAGAGCCCTAATGTCAGAATGTTAAATGGAGGACCATGAGTTTAAAAACTTAAAGAGGCAGTGAAATATTAGCCAATGTGGGTGAGGAATGACTAGCCCTTTATCCCAGGGTGTCAGAGCTTAATGGCGAGTCTGGATGCATATAAGTTAGCCCAAGCATGAAGGGCAGCAGGACGCTCAAGCGAGAAAGAGACGCACACGCTCTCTCTCTCTCTCTCTCTCTCTCTCTAGTGTGCCTCCTTCATCCACTACCCCCACCCCTGTTCTCTCGCTCCCCCATACCTTCTCTTTCACTCCCTCATTCCCTTGCCTGAGCTGCGGTGCGTGGGGGTGATGGGAGGGAGGGGGGGTGGGGGTGGCGATCAGAAACTTGTCATTTCTCTCGTTCACTCACTCTGTCAGCCTTGAGTCAGTGGAGACTCACCTCTGTGTTGTAGACCCCATAGATCAAGAAGATGAAGAGACCCTACAAAAAGAGACAGAGAGAGTGTAAGAAAGATAGAGAGAGAGAGAAAGAGAATAAGAAGAATGGAGATTAAAAGAAAGAAAATGTTTTCGCCAACTCTTAAGTGAAAAAGGAATGCAAACAGTCTTTATGGAAAGCAAGAGCAAACAAACAACAAAAGCTCACAAAAAGTTCTACACATACTGTATGCAGACTCTATTGAGTGAAAAGACAGACACACACACATACACACACACACACACACACACACACACACACACACACACACACACACACACACACACACACATACACTTACACACAAACAAGCATTGAACACAAACAGCCACATTTCTGCAGTCCTTGTTGGAATAAAGGGAGCGAACGGCTCCAAATCACTTTTGTAACTGGAGTACCCCAGCTGAAGCGTCGCGTGCGCCCACTGCTCATCCTCCAAACCCAATCAAAGGCCTCAACCTCCCAAGGTCTTCCCAAGTCTTTCAGGCTGCACAAATATTTCAGGTTCGAGAGCCCTCTTCTGACATTTGTTTCCCTGTGGAGACTGAGGACATGTAGGTGGAGAGCAAACCGAGAGGGAGACTGCTAATCGAGATTAATCCACAGGAAAAAAAAGACAGAGAATAATGGAGGGTGCAGATGGATAAAGAAAGGCATTTCAGACGGGCAAAAAACTGTGGCCAGTGCTGGGTTAGCGCTAGAATAGGATGCCCTTGGATGCACTAAAGGGTGCACATCTGATGACAAAAAGTAGCCATCTTTCCTATTATTCCTCATTGTTGTCATAATGGAGTCTACAAGCTGAGCATTCACAATGAACAGTAATGGTAATTCCGTCAATTCAACAAGACTTATAGAAAGGACAATGGACAAAAGACAGCTTTGGAGTGAAGCTCTAGGTACTTGTAGGAAACAGAACAAAAAAAAAAAAAACAAGACAAAAAAGACTAACTTCCATGCTGAGCAATTTAACCCAAGGCCAAAGTTGCATGCATGTACATGTAGGTCACATGACCAATCTGCACTGGAAAGTGTGCATCTCACCTAGTTAGGAAGCGTACTTTTTTTTTGTTCATTTCAATTCATATCGCTCAACTCTGATGGCAACTTTGATGGGGGGGTGACACAGCTCACGCCATCCATCAAGCAAGAGTTTGGAACATCCAATTTGCCAGTGCGAAATCTCGATGCATCACCATTGACAACATGATTTGGTGGCCCAGTCAGGGTGTCAGACAGCCCTCTTGGAGATGGCACCTCTCCCCCAGTGCCTGCCAAACTCCTCTGATCCCTCAGGGCGTCCCCGGAGATCGGCCTGCTGCGTTGGCGACTGCGAGGGACTGTGTCAGGCCGTGTCCCATTTATCACCGAATGATACAAACAAAAAAGTACCTGACCCTTGTAACAACACAATACAACTCATGTACTGTGAAAAGAAAAGGGTTGTAAGGTGAGCGAGATGAACTGAAATGAACGTTCTATATCTGGGTTCAACGTAGAATTTCAGAACATTAAATTGTTGTAGAACGGAATCATATGTTAGAATGTTCAAAAACCCACACCTTTAAGGGTTAAAGGTACATCAGAGCCCAGAGGGTGATACAATTTGTGTGAGGATCATTGTTGCCATCTGAGAAATTATTTGTGGCGCAAAAAGCTGGTAACTCACAATTGGTATCAATACCCAGAGACAGTGGGTGGTAATTTGCAATATATAACCCATTGTTTTGCATTAGATTTGCAATTTCCTACTTAGTACCTCAAATTAATTATCATGTTTTTGATCATCTCTCTCATTTGTAATTAATCTTTTGTTCTATAGTGAACAAAGTGGGAAAACATAAGTACATTAAGAAAAATGATCAATTACAATATAATTGAGTTAAAAATAAATTGCATCAAAAACAATGATGATAGGTTGTTTAAAATGTTAATACATTAATTTTCAGCTAAAAACAAACATGTAAAAATGGAGCATATTATTTAAATGCACTGTTTCTCTGAACACACTATTCTTTCTTTTGAACTCCACTCAAAAATGATAAAAATTTATGCAACGGGATCGACACAGCTGCTTTCAAAGTATTGCGATACATCAAACAAAATGCATAAATTAATTACAGCATAAACTAATTAGGAAACAATTGTATGTTTAAAAAGTTAAAGCCAGTAAACATTGCGTTCCACAAACATACCCCACCCTGGAGAACACAATGCGTTGCAGCCGAGCTGAGAAACCATATTCATTAAAATAAACAGGAGCAAGTGCACCAGAAAAACAGGCAGCCAGTGGCTACATATTACCCTTCATAAACCCAAATAGATGAGGTCAAAAAAGATTCAGTCCATAAACTCAAAAGGATATTATTAGCAGCAATAATAAACACCATTTCTAAAATCAATGTTTAAAAACGTACTTAAAATTCTTCGCAAACTTCACAACAAGGAGCACTGATCATTGCAACAAAGACAGATGTATAACATTTATTCCGCCTTTCACACATTATATTATTGCAGAGAAAATAAAACCAAAAGTACAATAAAGCTTTTAGCAGAGACAACTCAAGCATGTCAGCCCTCCCTCCTCTTCCATGGCGTCTCCACACACCCATCGCCTCCTATGTTGAGCCCAGATAAATTCTTTCCAAATTTGAGACCATATATCAGGGCAGCATTTACTGCTGCTCCTGACGATTGAGAGTGAATGCGATGTACACTACAATGAGTAAGGGCCCTAGGTCCTCATTACCTTGTGACAAGACCCAGAAATGCACTTTGGCTTTTCATTTAAGACCTTCTTGGCCCCTGTTTATGGATGCGTTCCCTCATGCTTTTACTTACTTTGCCTACTCTAACCCCCGAGCTCTAGATAATAAATGATTATAAATTTTCACAGATGACCACATCCTCTTCCCTTACCCCCACTCCTTGCTAGCCTATCCTCCTCCGCCCCTTAATGCGCAAAGTTAGACAGCTTGCAGGTAAAAATCCTCACAAACCTTTTTATTTATGACGTTGTCCTTGGTAACAGAAATTTCAATGTACTGAAATGAAAACTATGATTAAGGGGACACAGTGTGTAGGCAACAGCAGTGGCTTGCGCTCTATTTTTGCCGGGCGTATATATATCGCTTCGTGACACCAGCCCTGCGCCAAATGGACCTGACCAGATGGGTGACAGGGATGGAAGGTTAGGGTGGGTGCGAAGGCGAGAAGCATGTTCATTTATGCGTCTGTCTCTGTCCGTTTGTATGTCTGCCTGTGAATATCTACAGCTCTTGTTGTATTTATTTCCCAGATATAAACTAAAGTTGGCAATTAATTCTTGTTTTCATGCAGCTGTTCAGTGTCTATTTAAATATGATACTTTGTCAGTTTAGTGGCCATCTCACTATTCTGTTCGGTACAATGTGGTACATCACACTTCCTTGTGATGAGAGAAGGCTGTTGAAAAGTGTAACAACAACAAAGCCGTCCTTTCGGTTTACTCAGCTCTTAATTGCTGTGTGTTGATTTGGATGACATCACTTGAGTCACTGGGTGCCGGCACTTATGACAGTAATTTCAAACAGCAGTTGAAGGTTAGGTTAAGAGTGTAACACACACATACTTTCTTTCTCTCTCTCTCTCTCTCACAAACACACACACACACACACACAAATATCACCATTTACCAGATGACTAGAAGCATCTGCAATCTAAAGAGGATCTGTTTACTCCTAGTATTATGTGTGTGTGTGTGTGTGTGTGTGTGTGTGAGTGAGTGAGTGAAAGTGTATACTCCAGTTTAGCCAGTCCAGGATGTTTATCTGATTGCACATCTGATTTAAACTTGCAACTTGACGCATCTCGGATCTTCTGACACAATTTTTGGACACTTTCGAACACAACTGGTGCAAGTCAAAACGATACCATGTTTATACCGTTGAAAAAACATTTTCTTTGACCTCCTCTGAAGTCTAAATGCAAAGGATGTCATCATTTGTGAATAAAAATACAACTGTAATCACCACCATCTTAATTCCTTACATATTCAAAGGACACTGTGAACTCTTTTAGTAATGGTTATGTGACTTCAATGAATGTGCACTAACACAGACAGCAATTTCAAGTGTGTAAATGATGATGTTAATAAACAATAACATTGTTTAAATTCATTTTAGATTACCCTATATACTCTGCATTTGTATTGTGTTTTTGCAGTGTTTTTAAATGACCTAATAATCACTTAGATACACAAGAAACAAGAGGAGCAAAATAAAACAGCTTATTTTCTAACCACTCTAGCTGTTGAAATACAAGGAATAAAAAGCAGAGCTAAAGAGATCTGTACAACTAGAAATGTGTTCTATCTGAGTCTTGGGAACATAATAAGCATAATACAAATCCACTGTTTACAATGCTGTTGTGCTATCAAAAGGATTTTCAAGGTCACAATATTTGTAAAGAGTTTTCTTTGTGTTTCTGAGTGCTTATTTGTGTGTGTGTGTGTGTGTGTGTGTGTGTGTGTGTGTGTGTGTGTGTGTGTGTGTGTGTGTGTGTGTGTGTGTGTGTGTGTGCATGTGGTAGGTGTGCCTGAGTGTGTCTGTGTTTGTCTGTGTGTGTGTGTGTGTGTGTGTGTGTGTGTGTGTGTATGTGTTTGCATACAAGTGTGTGCGCACATGTGTGCATTTGCACCTCTGTGTGCAGCCTTAAAAGCATGTTCGACATCAATAGCTCTATGCTAACAAATACACAAAAGTGAAAGAAACTGAAAGTTTCTCCCACAATCATATTACACCAAGCGCCCGCCGGAATCAATCCAGATTGAGCTGTAAGGAGCAGCACAGCCCAGTGCTGTGCGGCGGGAGAGCTCTTTGGTCTGGGTGTGGGAGTGAGCAGCACAGGCAGGCACAAGGCAGAAGGCATATGGCAGTAATTATGGAAATAAGAGACAAAGAGGTTAAAATGCCCACGTTTGGGGAGGAGGGAAAAAAGTTCACACTTTTTCTAAGAGACCTGCTAATGTCTCTGACCCTTCCACATGAAAACAGTTTAATTAACTTGTATACACAACTTTCACTTTAACCGCTCACAGCCCTTCAAATAAATCTGGATGTCAGTTTCAGCCTCTCAGTTGATGCATCCCAGAACCCTCAAATTATATCAAATTTTGTAACAGGTCCAGCTGGTTATACTACAGAACCTCTGTTAGAACCCAAGGCAAGCTCGCTCCGCCAGGAATGCTTTGACAAAATCATACATGGCTCCAGAAACCTTTCCAGATGAACCTGGGTGGAACACAACTCTATATCTAGAAGCTGCACAGTCACAAAGAGTCAATCCTAACTGAATCGAAGAGCAAAGGGAATTCAGAATGGAAAGGGAAAATTAATGGTTTATCAGAGGTGAACTGATTGCTAATAAATAGCAACATATCCAGTGCAGACACTGACACGGCTCTCCCAGACTCGCTGTCTTGGATCCCTGTCGGACATTTAATACTCACTAACAGCTAAACTTGGCATATACTATTTGCAAACGCAGGTCCCTCTTGAGACACAAACTGGCAATTGTGCCTTCACCCTTGTGGAAACCTTTGCCAAATCACTCTTCTAGCAACGTAATGGAAATTATACACTAATTTGATTTCGTTTTTAGGCTGGGAGCCATATTAAATATGCCGTCACAATTTGTAACAGTTGCCATTGCAATTATAGCACCAAACATAACATCATGGTTTAGTTTTAATCTATCAACACAGTGCCAGTTGGAGCGATGGGGCAAGCATCCAACAATCCAAACTCCAAATGTCATACTTGCAGTTGATGGTTCTCTTTACAGACGAGTGTTTAAATAAAACCTTTTCTAACACAATGTAAGACTGACTTTTTGTGTGACAGCACATACACGCCCACATACACAAACAAAGAAGAGGCTGTGGGGGTTTGAAATTGGCTTGGAACACCTTAACCTGTATTCACATGCGTACTGTACACAAGATACATATGGCTAGAGGCACATAGATGGAACAGTATCTGTGTGGGAATACACAAATACATCCGTCTGTGTATGAGTGCTCACATGTGTGTGTGTGTGTGTGCGTGCGTGTGTGTGTGTGTGTGTGTGTGTGTGTGTGTGTGTGGGAGTGTTTGGTCTGAGACTTCATTTGTTTATATGTGTTTATGCATGAATGCATGTGTCTGCATGCATGCCTAAGTGTGTCTTTAGCATACCTATGTACGTGTGTATGTGTCTCTGTGTGAGAGCATGTTTGTGTGTGTGCGTGTGTGTGTGTGTGTGTGTGTATAGTATGTGTGTGTGTGTGTGTGTGTGTGTGTGTGTGTGTGTGTGTGCACCAGTGCCTGGGCATGTGTGCAGACCTATGGGCCACCCAGTCCTTCTCAGTCAGGGGGTTGCTACACACTGGGCCAGCCCCGCTTGTGATCAGTCAGAGGCGGAGCGAGAGTTATTAGGTTAGCCCTGAAACCCCTACTTAATATAGGGGCCAGCAGTGATAGCTAACAGAGCCTGGCAGAGGTGACAGCTTTTGGACCTGCATGAGGAAATCCAATTGAAAAGCAGCCAAGAGGAACAACAAGCGCGAAACAGATGTTCCCTGCTACCACAGGCGCAACGGTGTATACAATGGCAACGAACAAAAAAAAAGAAGTCCACAAATTTGACAAATATAAAAAATAGAAACAAATTACATCCTATGGTCATTGCCTTTATATGCAGTAACACTTTAGTCCATAAATTCTATTATATGAGAGTATAATTATTTTGAGGAATATATTCCTAAATTATACTGTTTTTGTGTCAGTCCAATATCTAAGTGAAGATAAAGAAAGAATGCAGAAAATTATACTGAGCAAAAAAAGTAGACTGCCCAAATAAAATGAAGCAAAATTACATGTTTTGTAATTTTAGTCTATAATAGTCTGATAAAGTTCAAGACCCAACCAATATAATTCTAAGTAATTCTAAGAAAACACTGATGAAAAAATAATACTTGATTTTAAAAACGCTCCACTGTATCATCCAACACACGTTACTGCTGCATGTGAAAGACATTCTACAGAAACTGCGCTTCTGCAAATTTTCCCTTAAACTCTGGATGTATGTGTAGAGATATCCTGAGTAGCAGAAGTGATACAAGGGGCTACAACTCCCTCTCACACAGTACTAGAGAGTACTAGAGCACTAGCCCTGGCTGCTCATGATCAGAGCTGAGAAGTGAGAGCAAAACTGAGCCTCTAACACCAGCTGCTGCTGGTAGGCTGTCTAGGCTCTGGGAGTCTGCACATTTTTCCCTGCATCAGTGGAAACTATGTAATTAGTATATGCCAGAAGATTGGCGGAGGGGTCTCATGGATTTTGACAAGGGGCCACTCAGAAATGTGCGCTGGATACCTAAGTATTTTTAATTAAACAGGGTTTTGGCACATCTACTGCATTTTCCTTCCCAGTTCAAAGCGCTCGGTCCTGACCCATGTGTTAAAAGTTTGTATCGGTTTTCCGCACGTATGTTTGACTTGGCGCCTGTGGCCTGCGACCCAGAGAAATTGTCTTGTTTAAAAGCCGGTTTGTTTACAGTTTTAGTCTTCTTCTGGGATACGTTTTTTCAGTCTGCATATGCGTGCCATGATTTTTTGGTTTATGGTTACTTGTCTGGTTTCCTGCCTGCACTGATGTGAGTGTGTGAAGTTTGCCCAATTATATCCCTACATGAGAACCAACAAGCAATGAAAAACTGCGAAAATCGCCCATCACTCAAAACGTGTCAGTGGGGTGACCTGCTGTGCTAAAGAGCTGCCTGTTAAAAAAAAAAAAATTTCTGAGAAAGAAATTCCTTGCTGTGTGGTAGGATTTGGATAAAATGCACACATCTGAGAGGTTTGTCATGTTCATTTGAATGTTTAGACTGATTTGAACAGCAATGGCGAAACAATAAACATGTTTTAAAGCATTTAGCATGGGACTTTTCAGAGTATGTGTTAGCATTCTAAATTATAGTCATTAAAAATCTGAAATTTGAATCACTAAAACAACAACTTGCCCATAGAAAGCACATATCTACTTTTAGTTTTTGAGTTTGATTTAAATATGGAGCTAAAATAAAAACAAAAATCCTGAGAAAGAAAAACGATGTTTTCGGTGGGGTTGT
Source organism: Alosa pseudoharengus (assembly GCF_046254945.1). Lineage (NCBI taxonomy): Eukaryota > Metazoa > Chordata > Actinopteri > Clupeiformes > Clupeidae > Alosa > Alosa pseudoharengus. The sequence continues at coordinate 31,883,329 of NW_027468576.1, read as the reverse complement.
TGAAATGCGTCCCCAAAGCAGCCTGGAGATGTGCATGTCATTCCAGCAGCTCTTGGGGTAAGGGGTTAATGGTGCCATCCGAGCGCCACACATGGTAGAGGAGCTTTGTGGGAGTATTCATCATTATAAAGCAGGACTCTGTGCGACTGTCACATGCAATCACAGTTTACTACGGATCGCAGGACTTCAAAGTGAAAATGAATGGTAGTTCATAGACATGAAGACTTCATATATCTTAGTTTTGAACACACGCTCACTCTTGCTCTTTCTCTCTCTCATCCACTCTTTTTTCCCTTTTTGGGCAGTGCATTTTTTTCATCTCGGTCTCTGTTGTGTCACATGGGACTTGCTTGATTCATAGATCAATTTAAACTGAGCTGCATTGTCAATTTGTAAAATTCCATGAGACACATTTGCATAATATTTCCTCATGTACCACGCTCCCTAAAGATAATGATTACATAATACTTAGATGTAATGAAACGGTCTGCTGGTCCTCAAAGTTAAATGAACCGTAATAATGTCACTACCACTACTCATTTCTCCGCCTCGCACACGAACATGCTGTGTCTTTAATCTACTAATGAGTCCAAATGAGGCGTGCTTTTGACGCACGTGAGACAGCTGGCGTTAAGTCGCTTTAACCCCCCCGATTCCACGGCCCATCTCAAAGGCGTTTGATTGGCACATGCTTTCGCTTAATGAGGATAATTACTAAGAGCAACAACTGCGAGACCACATCTGCTCAGCATAAGCAGCTCTCGGGGTGTCGAGTGCCGATCTGTCAGAATACGACCGCCCCCCCTTCCCCCCTCCCCTCCTCCAGCTTGCCCCTGTCCAAGACAAACCATTCACCAGCAGCAAAAACTGTCACCTTCACCAACCCCACCCCCTCCACCCACCCCGGTGGACGAGAACCAGATTAATAGAAATCAGCATGTCCCTGTAAACACTCGTTAGGTGGAGAGGCAGGGGGAAACGGCGTGGGAGCGGGGGGAGGAGGTTGGTGTTGGTGCCCCGCACCTCCCGGTGTGTGACAGCAGCGGTGCGCAGGAAGGGCAAGAGGCCAAGGGGCTGAGCGACATCATCCACTGTTGTTTTCTCCCTCACTGCTGTGTTTACAATACGCCCTGCCCTGACAAGGGAGCGCACATGCTGCTCCTGCACACCGATTTAAAGAAAACACACACACACACACACACAGGACCGGACTTGAACTGATTTTCTGCCTATTGTTGACAACATGGTAACGGAGATTTGGCACTGGGGGGGAGACAGGAAAGGGGGAAGCTGGTCGGAAACAAACTGGAAGTGCGACATTTATCTTGAAAACCTGAGAATTTTGTGTGTCAAATGTGCTCTCTCTGTGTATGACCTACTGTACAATTACAACTTGTTCTCAATCTAAAAGGAATAATGACTTACAAAGGGAGGAAATATGAATAATGGATTCTGTATGTGTTTATTTTTGTTTAATTTCCATGCAGAGAACGAATAGCTCACTTGCAAATTGGCGTTGGTATTTGACAGCCCTTACAAAATAAGAGAGGCTTTTTTTTTCTCCCCCTGCCCCACGCTGACCCAGTTCTTACTAATTATCTGCAAAGTATACATCAAAGCAGGCCAAACAGTCCACAGCACTTAGATTAAAACAGATTTGAACAGATCTGCCGTTCAGATGAGGCTCTCCTCCACCCAACCTGCCCACCCACGGCCTCTCTCTCTCCGCGTCTGCAAGGTTGTGACAGTAGGAGATGGCAAAGTGCTTGACTTATAAATAGAACGGTCAATGTTCAACAAGTACAATTTTGGTGTCGGTCATTCCTCCTGACACTCTCCGTGCTGGGAAGAGAAGGGAAAGAGAAGGCGGTGCGAGGGAAAGGGTCATGTTATCCTAACAGAGGTCACCAAGTCACCATATACTGGTCATGTGATCCTTTAGCGCCCTGCCAGGCCTTCCTGATGGTTTGCTTTCATATGACACAAGCTATTAGTAAATTGAACTGGCAGGTAATTCTAAAGTAAATAAATGCCTGCGGATTTCAAATAAGAGCAAGTTCTTTGGTGGTGTGCAAATTACAGAAATTCTCCTATCCTTTTGACAAGAAGCACGTTATTCCCGACACCCATTTCTCCAAACCAATATAAACTGGACTTTTCTTGTTGGCTCCAAGACAGTTCACAATCCATCAAAACCTAAAAAGTATATATACCTGTAAAGTATGCAACACCTTAAAACAAAGTTTTTTTATGAAACCAATAAAGTAAAAGTCAATGGTTTTTAACTATGGAAAGATGCCTTTACAAATGCTGACAAATAAAACTCCCAATGCTGTGCGACGACCAATCCTGAATCTTATTTTGAAAAGCAAAATCCACTGTACCGAAGACAAACTTAATGACCCCGATACTAAAGAGGAATGGCACAATAGACCAGACCAAATTTGCTTTTGTGTGTGAAATATCTAAAACGTGTCCACAGAGAGACCAGCTTTCTTTGATGCCAAAGGGGATACACATTTTCCTGCCATCTTCAACAATTGGAAATGAAAAACATTTCCCTGGTACTCTGACTGTGAAGGGCAACGGGGACCGACAGACAGAGCCATTTGTATTTTTTGTTCGGTATGTTGCTGTCCCCTAGGTTGACAGGGGTTCATGCCAGTGGACACCTGTCTGGGAAACCACACTCTTGTTTTGCTTTTGTTGCTGTCTGTGCTGAGTGAATTAAAATAACCCCTTGCTTTATCTTTCTGTGTGTGTGTGTGTGTGTGTGTGTGTGTGTGTGTGTGTGTGTATGTGTGTGTGTGTGTGTGTGTGTGCGAGAGGGGGGGGGGGGGGCTCAGAAAACACTGAGAAAATGGCACCCTTCCAGGGCGTCCACACTGGAGGTGCCCTGGCATCCACAGCCCATTCCGAATAGAGGAGGGGATGAAAAAAAAAAGAAGAAAAAAAAAAAAGTGGCACAGAGAAAAAGGCACAAGGGTGGCCTGCACTGAGGACAGGGGTGGGGGGGGGGGGGGCGGTGGAGGGGGTGCAGCCTGGAGAGGGCACTGAAGACGCCACACAGCTGCAACAGCTGAGAGAGCTGTGAGGGACAAGGCCTGGCCCAGCCTGGCCGGTAGGGTTCTGTCCCGCTATTCGCACTCATCACACAGACGCGCCGGCGTGCCAGACACAGTTAGCCACAGCCAGCTGCTGCAGTGTGTGCGTGAGAGGAGTAACCCTCTTTTCCCCTCTATTAGACTGGCTGTTCCAGGAATTACTGTTATAATTGTTTTTTTAATCATTCTGTAATATCATCAGACACATCTTTTTTTCCCCGCCAAGGATTAACAACGTGTGCAATTTTTCTTCTCATCAAAAAAGTGCACTACATCCTTTTCAACTAGATCGGATCGGATTCTATTTTGGCAGGCTTAATCTAAATATGCCACTCTTGAAAGTGATGCAGCTGTAACTCTCTTGGTTTTGGTGATACCTTAGGTGCTGAGACTCCATGTCCTTCGTTCAAGGGATTCAGATAATTATATTATCATTTACTATACAAATTAATATCTTTGAACCCTTGATTGACACCTAGGGCAGAATGTAATAATTATTTTGACCCATTCTCAATTTTTGAAAGGTACAGTTTCTTAAGTTACTTCAGAAATTAGAATAAGAAAGGTGGTGAATTTATTTACATAAATGGATACTTCTTGTTATAGTCTTATCAGATAACTTATTATCAGCCAACCTCTCTTTTATATCTAACATAAAGTTGAAGTATGATGTGCAACCTCTACTGATTTATGATTTTTAGCATGTTAAATGCTGTCGAGGAAAATAACTTGACTGACAATTTTCTGAGGTGGCCATGAAATTGGAAGAAAAGAAATTTCTGAACTTGATACTTAAGAAAAAGACAATCAAAGGAAAGAAAGTTTTGCCATAATGTCAGTGTAGTATAGCGGTCATAAATTTATACTAAGTAAATCATGGTAACTAAGATCATTCTGGTTCCAGAGGTTTCTTCAGATTGGATTGGAACTAAATATTTATTTTTTCACACAAGCTGAGGAAAAGGATATCATTTCCAGGAAGCTCAACAGCCAGTCATATAAAATAGGGCAATTGATCTTAGCAAACTTTAATGACTCATATTAAGAGGAGGAAAAACACTAAGGAACTGAATTGATATTGCCCCCTTGTGGTAGTCATTCAGATGCCCGTAAAGACTACATCCATCACATCAAACGCTGCACACTTAAAACAACTGTAATTAAAGCCCTTAAACATTCATGAGAGAAATCATGAGAACTGCTACATTTATACAAATGCTTTCTCTATGAAATTTCCAAGAACGACAGACTTGATTTGACATCAATTATCTGCCCACTTCCATTCTACCTCAATGCCCCCCCCCCACACACACACACCCCAACTTTGCACCAATATGCTCAAAGTTATTGATAGTTTTAAATTATGGTCTAATAATCCAGTGGCCAATGCAGAGCCAGGAGGCTATTATCCCACAGTAATGGATAGAGCCAAGCTTTTGAATGACATTGCAGCGAGATTGGATGACGGAGGGTTGGGGGATTTATGGTCAAATGAAGCCACACACACACACACACACACACACACACACACACACACACACACACACACACACACATGCGCGCACACACACACACACACACACACACAAGAACACACTATTTATATCTAAGAGCATATGAAGCATGGCTGCATTTATGGGGTGCAAGTTCATAAATATAATTGAAAAGACAAAATCAATTCGACAAGTGAAAGTTAATGCCAGTTGCCCTAGTGTGTCTCCTCGTAGGACAGTGGAAACTTCCTAACTGAATGCAGATATCTGGCTACACATCCGAGTTATAGCATTGCAAATTGATATTTTGTTCTGTTAACTATTACAAAGTGAATTTCATGCCAGACACGTAGTCTGCATGGAGGGATCTTTAAAGACTGCAAGGCTAATTATTTAGTCAATAATCATAAATCATTATTGATGTTTTTTTTATCACACTCCAATTACATGTATTTTGCATAGCATCTGAAATGAATCCACAAAACTCCTCATGGAGGAGCTCAGAATACTGTACATATGAGCATCAAATGCCTCCAACTTCTTCTTTCATATTGAAATAAATATCAAGAGTAACAGCAGATGTTTCAGCTGTCCAGATGTTTAAAATCTGCTGAGGAAATTGGACACAAATGAGCACACAAAAATGTAAAATGAAAAAAAAAAGCTATCACAAGGTGCGCCTTTTGTTTACAACTGTGTCCGTTTGAAAACCAAGGAGAAGAAACACTCCTGTAAACACTCAAACAATCTTGTCAAGCAAGCGGTAGGGACTGTGGGCAATGAAAGGCGCTTGTCAACATTATCTGTTTTATTGATTTAACAGTAAAAGCCTGCAGCTTAAGTTTTATGTTGCCTCTGCTACCTATTGAAAATACAATAACAGAAAACAAGAGCTGGATTTCCTTACCACGATGCCTGGAGTTTATGTGTGCCATGCAGGCTAAATGTGTTTATTTTATTAATGGTCATCATTCATTGAAACGTTTCAGGACTGAGCTCATTAAGTCTTAGTGCAACCAATAAAACACTTAAGGTGCCTAATATCAGGCAGAGTACTGTGAGATCTTTGAATGTAATTTAAGATTTAGATAATGGAGATTTGTGAGGTAGTCCAGGTTTTAGTACCAGACAGAGAGTGAACTCTCTGAACACTTTGGTAGGTTTTACTTCTGTGTTCCTTTGGAAAAGGTCTGGCACATTCTGTCTGCACAATTAAAATGGATCAGAGAAAGCATGCCATGTATTTCCGTCATCTTTTTCAGGCCAGCCCTTTGAGACTTTTTTTGAAGGATTATTTGCACTTCCTTCCCATTTATCTCTCCCTGTCTTTCTTTCACACAGAAAAATGTGACATGATGTCCAAAAAATGTTTCTCAGATGTGAGGAAACATAAAAAATGACACAAGGTTATTGCATTATATAGTTGAACTAGTCAAACTAAATGTAGAATATGCTATTTCTGCCTTCTGAATGACTACATCACCAGCAAATACCTGCAACCTTCAGCCAGGTTATTTCAAGTCTCAGATTACACTAAACTATTCATTGAAAACTTTGGGAATCCCTCATCCGAAAACTGAAGCTAAACACAGACTACAAGCCATTCTGTGAAGCATTATCAGTGTGCACTGAAATACTGATTTACAATCAGATTAACTAATCTAATCAAAACCGTACACTAAAGAGACATACTGGGACATCAGTGTATTTGCTAAACGAGAAGCACACAAAGAGGCACTGCTCCACTGCAGATCATACTGTAGAGGGTTTTCCCATACAGTAATAATGAATCTACACACTAGTCCAGCAAAGTAGTGGCTTCATTTCCACTATGGACTGCATTCATAATTTGTTCAGATGAGAAAAAGTAATTAGATGTGGAGGAAGCTGAACTATTTATAGTGTGATGCCTAATGATCTGACTCCAGCTAAATCTCTATTGATTTCATGTGGAATATATAGCTCTATTAAAGATACAACTGATTAGCGGCTGCTACAAATTGCCTACACAGGATACGAAAAGCAGTAGCAGCACAAGGGAGTGGACAGCCGTCTGTGTGTGTGTGTGCGTGTGCTATGTGTGTGTGTGTGTGTGTGTGTGTGTGTGTGTGTGTGCGTGTGACTTGTCACTTTCCTAATGTGAAATATGCAATGTCAAAGCCAAACCTATTACTTAAGCTGTTTCTTAATGTCAAGGTTTTTTTTTTCTGTATGCGATTTGACATACAATTTGGCACAATAGTAGAAAGTTTGTTAAAACATTATTCTATACATGTGAAAATGTTTTAGAAAAAGCTTTACATCATCTATCATTGTGGGACTTCATCTGGATAGATCTAAAAATCAACAAATGACAACTGACAGAATTTACAGAAATGAAATGCTCATTAAATCATTAAATCTTTTAACAGATAGTTCCCTTCCCCTTTCTAACCACTCTGTGATGCATTTGGCACGGCTGCATTTTTGGTATGACAACTGATACAGTAAACAAGGTCTAATCATTTTCTCAGATGGAAATGTGTGCTGGCACTTACACCCCACAATATCATTTTACTGTAAATAAATATCCATTTTAAGCCATATTATAAATTATTTTGCTCGGCACATTCAATATCACATTGTGTGTTCGGGAAAATTGCTCTTGCTTGCAGTATAGTATTCTCTCGCTGTAAGTGTCATTTATTATGGATCCGTACATGTCTGTCAATTTTCCTCTCTGCCTGAATAATGCACGATCATAAATCAATAACTTAGCTAAATTTCATGTTATGCTCAGTAACGTCTCATTAGTAGCTGGATGAATTATAGGTTGCATATGACACACACACACACACACACACACACAAACACACATACACGGGTGTTAGTTTCAGGACTGCAGAGAGTGAGATGTCGACTAATGGCGACAATATTACTACAGTATGATATGGAAAAACCATGTATACACATATGAGTATTTAATGTACAGCCGATAATTCTATTTGCAAAAAGTTCAACTATTGTCTAAATATAAATATTTCAAAAGCAGATAATATTCAAAACATCTGCAAATATTAAAGGTTATAAATGTAATAATAGCTAATAATTATTTTGCAAAACATGACAACAGACGTCTTGCACTCATTGACTAATTGAGACAAAGCCTACTACAATTCAATATTGTTAAACTTTTCAGAGAAGCGGTGTCAGGTACTTTGACAAAGAAAAGTACACCATCTTTATTGCAAAAATGCCGGTATGTTTCCCTCCCTTACTGCTTTGTGTCAAGGCTTTAGACGCATCAGCCCAGCCAGCACAGAGACGCGGACGCCACTCCTATCTGTGCTGCCTGCACATCTCTCTTGCTGGTCGGCTCGGCTCTGCGTTATGCAGCTGAGGAGCCGCCTTTTGATTACAAACCGGACAACAAACAGAGCAACACTCTCCAAACACCCGAGCACAAAAAGTCACCACAGGACAGAGCACACAGTAGAGTGTGTGTGTGTGTGTGTGTGTGTGTGCTTCTAAATGACCTCACACACACACACACACTCACCCATACACACACACACATATGCACAGACATACACACAGAGGAAGCGACCCAGACCCAGACACATACACATTCACACACACTAACCTGCAGAGAGTTGAGGATCACAAAAATGTATGCCATGACTATGGAGAAGGGCACGAGCACCCCACACAGCCAGGTCAGGCCCAGGATTGGCAGAAGCACCAGCACGGCTTTCACGGCTGCCCTGCACAAATACACACACACACACACAGAGAACAGTCAGGCCCATCTGGGAGTAACTGGGCAACCAGCTAAAAGACACAGTCTCACCCAACACGCCGCACCCACCCACCCACACACACACACACACACACACACAAATACACACACACACACAGACACACCGACCATCTTTCCCACTGGTTTTCTCTCTTCCTCTCTCTCTTTTTGGGCAGCCTGTTTCGGGCTCTCTCGTTCTCACTCGAGGCCCTGGTAAAACAGGACAGGCTGGCACAGGCCTGGGAGGGGGTCAATCCAAGCACAACAGGAGCCGCTGGTTAAACTCACATTGTGACAATTTCCACACTAAATCTGCCTTAATTCTGTTTAGTATGAAATTACCTTCCCGTTCAGGTGACCGCTAAAGCAAACCAGCTGCGGGCGAGGCCAGGGCCCGCACCAGGGAGGTGTGTGTGTGTGTGTGTGTGTGTGTGTGTGTTTTATTTTCCACTTGCCCTGCTGTGGCAGCCAACAGAAACGCTCGACGCTCTTTACTCAGCCTCCCACGCATAGAGTGCCCATTGATGTGCCTCCTGAAAAATAACAAATACCGTAGACGCACTCTTCCGACAGTTTGGACAGGGGTTATTAGCTAAATATGTGTTTCTGAAAGTGTAATTTGTGTGGATTAGGTAAGATGTGTGTGTGTGTGTGGAGGGGGGGGTAGTTGTTTTATTTATCTTTTCATTGAGGATGTGAGTAAAAGGGAACTAAGTATACCTGACATGGGAGCACCTTTCAGCAAAGTTGCCTTGTTAACTGATTCCACCGCATCAACCCAACCCAGAGTAATGGAAAGCAAGGGAGGATAAATCATTGACTCGGGGGAAGAGATTTCAGTCATCACGTTCGTGATACGAGGAAATGCCTAACGCTTCAGAACGAAATATCAGTAAACAAGGACGAGGAAACAGACGCGGAGAACACTGAGCTGGCCTGTCATGTGTGAGCGTGCCTGTCGAGAAGAAAGATGAAACATCGCCCCCATGTGGTGAGTGAGAAAGAGAACGTGCACAATCAATCTCATATGAACTTTACACAAAGAAACAAACATTGAGAGAACAAATGTTGAGTGAAGTGAGAAAGACAGGAAAATTAATTAATTAATGACATTTAATTAATTTAAAAAACAAAGCAACAAGAGAATATAAGGCAGAGTGAGTAAGAGAGAACAACAAACCGGCTCTGCTCGTAGGCCTGTTCCATGGGACTGCTGTTGACGGCCATCATCAGAGATCTCCTCTTGGCCGTGGTGATAGTGATCCCTACCACACGAGCCAGCACCATGATGTTCACCTGAACACACCGACATCACCAAAGGTCAGTGCGTGCACCCAGCCACATAGATACAGACACTGACATTGAAGTGAAAAAGCAATCAAAAAGACTGTGCCACTGCCATCATAAGTATTTGAAAAGTTTTCCCAAGGAGAATGCAAAGGACCTCCATGCAATAAGACTCTTTGATCAATTCAATAGCTCAACTACTTGAGTATGGCAATCGCAACACCAAGGTCTAGTTTCAATTATCAGAGAGAAAGAAAAGAGTGAGAGAGAGAGAGAGAGAGAGAGAGAGGGAGAGAGAGAAAGAGAGAGCAGCTCATCTTCTTCAAACTGCTAAATTACATCTGTCCCTGTCACAGAGGGCTTTCCCTCTGGAGTGGCTGGATGGAGTCTCACCATGATGATGAAGATGACGGGGCCGGCAAAGCCCCAGATGACCCCATTCTGCACGCTCAGCCAGCAGTGTCCATCTGCAGCGTACCGCCCGGAGGCCGAGGCCAGTGTGATGGTGACGATGAGTACTGGTAGCCCTGTCACACAGTGCAGGTCAGCTCCACTTTAGTACGTTTTTGGTTTTAAAACTCATAATATTCCATAGTTTGTGAAGAATGAGGGGGAAAAAATACACATAGCCAAGAAGCTACATACAAAAACACTAAAGCACTAAAAGAAAACAAGCAGATGTGCACTGCATACAACAGCTCTCTCATTCACACTCACATGCATGCAAACATATCTCTTAGTACAGTATATTATACATACATACACACACACAAATAAACTGCAAAACCACTGTAGGCTGACCAGGCATACCTAAACATTTCTTCGATACATGATCACTCATCCCCTGCAGCGATGGAAATCTCTCATTTACAGGAAAAGCCTTTAAACGCATCTCAAGACTAACTGGAGAACTAACTGCTGACAGCAAGATCTAAAGACCACTGGGTTCAATTCAATCAAGCACTTAAGACTGACTTGCATTGGCATTTAGACACCAAATTGCTTTATCGAATTCACTCCTAATTTTGAGAAACCAATAAATAATGGTCGCAAGGTTCTCTGCACTATTAACACTATGTGTTCATTGATCAATGTATGTGATTCGAGCGGATGTCTCTGCATAATGATTACAGGAGGAATCTTTAGCTGAAGTATTAGGGACTCTTAGGGTTCTAATTTGTATGATACACAATGTATAAGTATAAGTATAAGTATAAGTATATATACTCTTTTGATCCCGTGAGGGAAATTTGGCATTTATCCCAATCCGTGAATTAGTGAAACACACTCAGCACACAGTGAGCACACAGTGAGGTGAAGCACACACTACTCCCGGCGCAGTGAGCTGCCTGCAACAACAGCGGCGCTCGGGGAGCAGTGAGGGGTTAGGTGCCTTGCTCAAGGGCACTTCAGCCGTGCCTACTGGCCGGGGTTCGAACCGGCAAACCTCCGGTTACAAGTCCAAAGCACTAACTAATTTAATGAACTCAATAACGCGCAACCCCACACTACACAAGGGACAGAGCACACAGACAAGGAAGTTCTGAGCACATGAATTCATTTAAAGTGATAGTTTATCCATTTAACGTCTAAAAATCATAGATGATAAATTCTCATTTAAAGTCAACTTCCATCATGTTTCTCTAGAAGTTAAATAAAATGCTACAAATTACTCAAACGATATCTGCCACATTGCGCCATGCAATGTGTCAATAAATTGAATATTGCCTGTTTTCTGCAGCACAGAACTCAGCATACACTACAGATTCAAATTAGTGCCCTCGTGTTCAAACCTCAAGCAAGCTTTTTAAAAGTGAGCCGTTCAGCTTACAGACTTAAAATACAATGTATAGTACTCAACATTTTTACACTATTGTCTCTTATACACATTGTAACTTCTTCTCTATTTTTTTGTAAATTGGTTTGGACAAAAGTGCCAGCTAAATGAATGAATGTTAATGTAAATATAAATATAATAAATATTTCAACTCTTTACTCAGAAGTTGAATGTTCATAACAGAACCTCATTTAGAAAAAAAGAGACCCTTGCAGGCAGTTGGAACGGAAACATCTTGGACACACAATAAGCAAAAGGGTTCCAAAAGAACTATACGAAAGGGCTGCCGCTTTGGGACAGAGTTTTCAAGTAAAATATTGATGTCTTCTTCCAGAACAATTAGATACAGCCTTCAAGCCGACAATGATCTTAATATGTCAAGCGTGTTTAAAGAGAGAGGAAACAGAGAAGATTGAGAAGATGAGAAGACTGAGAAGATGACAATATAGAGTGTGGGAAAAATAAGACACTAAGTCAGAGAGCAGCTCCTTACCCCAGCCAATAAGATAGTAGTATTTCATGTGCCGGTCCTCGCTCAGGTTGACCGTCACCACTTTGCTCCAGAGCAGCAGGCCCTCCACCAGCATCCAGCTGAAGGCCGCCATGAAGAAGAGATGCAGAAGGGCCGCCACCAGCGTGCAGGCCACCTAGGAGTCATGGGGTCAGAGGAGCACAGGCAGGGGGTCAGAGGTCAGTGACCAGAGGCAAACATAAACACATGGAAAATGTCAGAGTATTGACTCCACATGATGGAAATGTTGAGGGAGGGGAGAAGAACAACACATCCCGACACACAAGAATGTTTGGACAAATGACATCCAGTTCTGATTACATGATGCAATACATGCAAATGATGGAAATACTAGAACTAATGAGAAGAACAACATGTAGTCATTCTTTTAAACAAATCACAGGATGCTGTCAGAGAGGGTTGAAGTGAATCAAGGATCTTTGATGCTGGCTGTACATCCAGTTGCATGAGCATATTGTTTTTTTTTTGTATTGTATTACGTATTTTGGACAAAGCAAATGCTACCAAATTAACACCACTTTACACTGTCTTTTTGCAATTAATGGACATGATATATTATGTTTTGAGCTCACCTTGTTGTTGATGGCTGAGCCACTGCAGAGAAGCACTACCTGTGCACAGGTAAGAGCAACGAACAGATTCTTGTGTATAGACGTCCGGTCAGACTTGGGAATACTGTGGGGTAATAAAGAAGCAAAGTTACAAGAAAATCACACAAAAACAAGCACAGCATTACACACAATTCTACTGTGAATTGGGAAGGTTAATTATGTCACAATCAACGCATATGCTTGTGTATCTGTGCATCAACATGCCTCCATTTTAATGTTTAATGTATGAATGTTAATCTGAGCCAGGCCCCTCATTCCCTCCACGTCCACCCCTTCCTCAGTAAGCTGTGCTGTTGCCCTGCGCCTGATTAAGTGTGAGCAAGCCATCCGTCTCCTCATCAGAGCCCAGACCCCTCCATCCCGAAGCCCCACTCTGATTAGCCTCTCCCTGGGTGACCCTTGGACTTAATTACACAGCAGCCGTAATGTCACCATAAAACTTCAGCCGGCACCGCAGCGGGTAGAGTGTGCGGTCAGAGTGAACTAATTACCAGATTAGCCGAGTTCAATAGGGATCCTGCCTTAAAACTGAGCCACTATTGACCAGTGGCAGATGCACGGTGTGTGAGTGTATGTGTGTGAGTGTGTGTGTGTGTGTCTGTATGTGTGTGTGCATGTGTGTGTGTGTGTGTGTGTGTGTGTGTGAGGGAGAAATGGAGAGAGGAGAGGGATGTCTTCTGTCTGTACAAAGATGAGTGTGTGTGTGTGTGTGTGTGTGTGTGTGTGTGTGTGTGTGTGAGTGTGTGTGTGTGTGTGTGTGAGCAGTTGCACATGTGCACACATTGCAGGGCAAAATATGTCTCTAGGCACCAGGTGTGTGTGTCTGTGTGTGTGTATCTGTTTCAATGTGTATATGTTTGTGTCTGTATGTTCATGAGAGTGAGACAGTGAGTCTGAGCCATCTTTCACCAACTCAGCATGATTTTTCGGGGGCAGCTTTCCTCTGTGCAACAAACACATGCAAACACACACACACACACACACACAGAGACAGACAGACACACACACACACACACACACACACAGAGATACTCACTCTAGTACAGTAAACAGCATCAAGGTCACCATCAGTGCACAGAGCGAAGCCCCAGAGCCGATGAATGTCAGCTTAGTCAAAATACTCTGCTCCTGTGGGCTCCACTGCAGAGGGGGGAAAAGGAGACAGGAGGCAGCCAGTCAAAACACACTGCTGACATTAGCATTCGCTTTGCCCTGAGATTACACACAAATCCACACAGACACAACCGCAGAGAGAGGGAGAGATACACATATACCAAAACACACATACAACCACACAGGTCTGTGACAAACACACACACACACACACACACACACACACACATACACACACACACACACACACACACACAACCTTAGATGTAACGATGACCTTGACGCACACAAACATGCTCTATCGGTTGGGACACACAAACAGACCAATATACACAAACTCAACCCAAGAATGTCCAGTGACTAACAGTGAGCGCTCAAATGTGAGGATGGCACACACACACACACACACACACACACACACACACACACACACACACACACACACACACACACACACACACACACACACACACACACACACATATACATATACATATACACGCTTACACAAACACACACTCAGGCCAAGCACTACAGACTCCGTGGGTGATAGAGCCAGTGCTGAGCCAAAAGTGGTTAGTGTGTCTCCCCCCAAGAGAGCGTGTGCCAGGGTGGCTGCAGGTTGGTTGGTGGTGGTGGTGGTGGTGGTGGTGGTGGCGGCCCTTCACTCTGCAGCTCAATGAGCCAGTCAGTCCCCCCGGACAGTGCCAAGAGTCAGTGCAAGAGCCGTGCTATTTTCGGCTCAAAACTGTTTGGCTGGTCAGTCAAATGGCTTAAATTTGTCGCTGTGTAAATTCTCAACGAATTTTTAGCCGACAAAAGGGCCAGTGTGTGTGACTATGTCTTGGCTCATAAGGCCTGACCTGTTGTAAAATAAAAAAAGACCCACCACATACACTCTTAGAAAAAGATGATAAATAAGGCAGACACCTAAAGCATTCTTTAGATTGTCTGGAGAAAAATGTGTTAAGACGTCTACTGATAAACTTATAGTTTTTCTCAGTCACTTTGGTTCACATTTCTCAAATCATAATAAACATTTGCACAACAGTTAGTGCATTTCTCAAAACAATTAGTGCAAACTAGTGGATAACCTGCACAAACATGTACTGTATCTTGCTCAAAATGCTTAGTTTATGCCTCAAAAGCAAATATTTATGCCAATGAAACAGTGCATGAAACAAGACATGATGCCATCGTTTATGTCAAGATAGTCAAACTCTTTTGTCTTGTTGTCAATATGACAGTTTACTGTGTAAATATTTTCTAATGAACAATGTGCAAGGCATCACTATTTCCTATTTCAAAACAACAAAGTTACACATTACTGTTTTTCTCAGTCGCTTTGGCACATTTCTCAGATCAGAATTGAAATTCCCAAAACTGCTTGTTCAAACGCAATATCATCTTGTCACTTGTGCGTATCATTAAAGCAGTTTCTCCCCATCTTGAACAAATAGCAATGCGTTGGTACATCCACGCAACTGATTTTGTAGAAATGTCTGCTGTTTTTTACATTTTTGTCATGTTGGTCAAAATGCACTATACTGATTTCATGCTGAATAGTCCTACCCTATAAAACAAATTGACCTTATTTCATCATTTGAATCATTGCATGCAAAAGTGTTGAACTAGCTGTTATAACTATCTTGACTATCTTGACATAAACAATGGCATAAGGAATTGTCATTTTGATTGCACTGTCAATTCATTGGTATAAATATTTCCTTTTGTGACATAAACAAAGCATTTTGAGCAGGAAAAGTGCATTTGCAGATAATCCACTATGCAATGCAGTTAGCACTAATTGTTTTGAGAAATGCGCTAACTGTTGTGCAAATGTTAATGATGATTCCAGAAATACACCAAAGCACTGAGAAATACTGTAACACATCCAAATAACCACCTAGAAGCCACCAATGTCCACATCACTTTTCTCTGAGCCAACACTGCCACCTATTGGATTTACCAAGCTATTGCTATTGCTCACACGTGCAACCTCCAGCAGTCAACAAAAGATCATCTTGTGATCGAGAGGGGGAAAAAAAAACATTATACCAGTGAGTCATTTGCATTGTGCCAGGTTTTCATTTGACGGGGAATGTTACCCTGGCATTGACAAACTGCATGCCCGCCTCTGAACCACATCAGGCGTTTGATATTTATGGAGACAATAGCTGATATTTTGGGGCAGATGACTTTCCCTTTACCGTTGCCTCCAAGTAATTCATGAGGACAGCGAAGTTGGTGGTGTGGTTGCAGAAGCACGTTGTGCCGGCAGAGTCCGACTGGGTCATCCAGCAGCCTTCACTGGACCAGCTGGAAGCCTGGCCACCGGCCCTGCACAAACGAGCAGAGGAGCCGCAGGATTATCTCAGAGACATTACCACGCATGTGTCACCACCAAACCCTCTACTGTGGACACAGAGAGGGGAAAAGAAACAAAGATGGGTGAATGAATGGACAGGCAAGCAGACCGGGAGATAAAAAGATAGATACACAGACAGACAGACAGACAGACAGACAGACAGATAGACATATAGATAAACGGATAAAAAGACAGATGGATAGACAGACAGATAAAAAGATAGATAGACAGACAGACAGATAAAAAGACAGACAGACAAACAGACAGACAGACAGATAGACAGATAGATAGATAGATAGATAGATAGATAGATAGATAGATAGATAAGAAAATTGAGGGAGAGTTTGGGGAAAATACAGAAAGAGTAAAGCAAAAAGAAAGAAATAAAGAAAAAAAACAGACTTTTAATAAACCTTTCTTCAAAATGAGAGCGGGAGTGAAAGAGTAGTCATGGCAACGGAGGGGACGGGGGTCCGGGTGGAACAGAAAAGAGCAGAATGTCATACTTACATCAGGCTGAAATTCCAGAACACGCACACGGGTGTGACCAGTCGTGAATACTCCACCTATAACAAAAACAGATGTTTTCTTTCACTGTACTCCCTTTCTGTTCTCTGGAGCCAAGAGCAACAGGACCAAAACAGGCCCTAAGCCCAAGCACCGATCCCCAGGGAAGCACCATGAAATTTACAAGTTGTGAAATCGCAAACAATCTCTTATACTCTGACATATCTACGACCCAGGACTGCAGGGAGAAAGTGAAGCAGGTGGTTTATAAGACCCTGGATAGCATGCTTACCACGCCTGCGGCGGACAGGGTGTAGTGGACAGACACGGGGACGTTCGCTGATTTGGAGACATCTCGAACAGTGGCTGAGATAACCGCGGAGGACAAATGACCAGTTTGGGGGCTGTGAGGATAGGATAACACACTTCAGAGACAAGCTGTGTTTGAGGAATAGCACACTTTTCATACTGAGACTGATCTACTTGTATTTTATTAAGAGTGACTTATATTTTTGCTCTGGTTTGGTTCACAAGACAATGAATTTGAATATGACTTATGCTACTAGCAAGGATAACATCATTTTTAAAAACTATTTCAATTTTTTGACGCATTTTTGCAATGGGTGTTTTTTTCTTAGACACTTCTAACTTAGCTGATCACACGATTACACAGTTCTAAATAAATCTCCAAATCATGAAGGGACATTATTTAGAGGGTGCTTAAGTCACATTCAACTGTGATTAAATTACAATGAAAAAATAGAAGGTGATTCATGTTAAACACTGAGAATTATGCAGTTAACCAAGTAATACATATATGATAAACTAGTGATGATCATGGTTTCTAATTTGTACAAGTCATCGCCATTTAGCTGTGTGCACAAACTACAGTATCTTCAACAAGGTTTACATGTTGACCAGGAACACGCAGGCTAAAAACCCCCCTAAATATTTCCTATAGCATTGCTCTTAGAATGGAGTGAGCATACCCACCTTTCACCAATTTTCATGTCTTCTGATGAGGGAGACTGGTCCTCATCAGCCTCAAGGTCTTTGAGGTGGCTGTAGTAGGCATGGATGAACATGACATTCCTGTGGCCTATCAGTGAAGAAAGCACAAGTCGTACTCAAGGAGCAGCATATATGGAGTCTAAACAGAAATCTGAAATCTGGTAACTCTCTTTTCGCTAAGCCTGACAAAATGGGCTATAACTGAAGCGTTCCTTTCGCGGGTCGTCTGCTGCAACAATTAGCTTCCACTGTAATCAATGGAACTGGCTACTCCAGATGTGATAGTATGTGCGTACATTCTAAAAAAAATAAACAAGTTTTCTAAAACTATTTTTACACTCCGAAAACGGAATGCTTCACTTCCAGACCCGGTGTAGCCCGGGTATTATAAAGCAACAGAGAGTAAAGAGTCAGCACAATGTCTCCTCAACAATGGTCATTGTGATGTGTGCCACAGATACAGCATTCTACATGAGCTGACAGAAGAAGTACTGCAAGTTGCTGTCAAGAACAGATGCTCCTGGTCCTGATGCTTGTGCTTATGACTGTACAAGTGTAAATCACTCTGCGTGCTGCGCTGCTCTCACCTAGAGCATGGAGTCTCTGCACCTCTGTGTCGGGGATGAGGATCTCATCCTGGCTGCTGCTGCTCTGGCTTCCATATGCAGACGGCTTGTACACACAGCTACAGCTCATCTGAGTTAACTTGCGTGGCTCCAAGTGCACATCTGAGAGAGACAAAGGCCGAGAGGAGAAAGGAAGGACACAGAAAAGGGAAGAATGCTGGAGGATGGAAAGCGCAGTGATACAAGACGGGCAAAGAACCTGCAATTAGGGTATCTTTTGTAAGAGCAGACTAATCTGAAATAGTGTTAATTCCTTACCAATGTTTTTAGTTGAAAGAGTGAAACTTTTCCCTTCTTCCCATAGCACATCAGCTAGTGCCCACGTCAGCTTGTCGATGCTTTGTATTATAGTAAATGGCTTGGGGGAAGTCTATAAGAAAAACAAAAGGAGAAAATTAAGGAGAGCATGTTAATTAACCTATTGTGTAATATATATATAATTACAAATAAAGAAGCTACCATGTTTCTGAGGGGAGTTTCATAAGACTGACTTACTTCAGGCTCAGAGGAGTCCATCCACTTGAGTGCCATGTCTGGGGCAATCATCTCGCTTGCAAGCCTCAAGTAGTCTGTAGTTAAAGACATGACAGCCTCGCGTGAGGCGTTGGCAGAGTAGATCTGGGCGGAGGCAGCCCGCTCGATCATCTCAGTGAGGTGCAGCACATCTTTTGCCTTCACCACACCCGGACTGGTCTCCAGGACCCTGAGGAGCACGCCAATGAGGTCACCGAGTCTGGAGAGATCCGTGGCCGCCGACGAGTTGAAGTAAATCTCCTCAATCGCCTTTGGGATAGAGAGAATGAGAATTAACAGAAGGGTAGAGGTGAGAGTGGTGAAGCAGGCGCCCTCAACTCCCAAAACACAACGACTTCCGATACTAGTTAACAGGACTATCAAAAATAACTTGAAAAACCGCACTCCCAAGCTTTTTTCTCATGTGTATTATATTTTATTGGACCGCTAACACAGGCGCATTAAGGCCTAAGCCATCATCAGTGCGTCATCAGTGTCACATCAGCGTCACACTTATGACGGCTTAGGCCGAAACGCGTCTGTGTTAGTGGACATGGTCCAATAAAATATAATACACAAGAGAAAAAAGCTTGGGAGTGCGGTTTTTCAAGTTATTTTTGGCTAGAGGTGAGAGGACACTGAGAGAATCTAGACATGCCGCCACCATATGTGTAATAAGTACAAATGCATTCTACTTGCTGCTCAAGAGAAATACTCAACACATATACTTCAAATGGAGCAATTGGTGCAGAGCAATTCATCCTATCAATATTACTGGTAATAGGTAGGATTACTGTCAGTCCCATTTCATTTATTATAACCATTAGCTTTTTATTCAAATATATAAATTAGGTTCAAAGGCTGACTGCAAAATACTAATAAAGGCATGCGAAACTTATGTTTGTTGACACTTGGGTGACCTGTTAAAGTCCAGCTGGTGGAACTCTCAAACTTACAAATGTGGACAACGAATCCTCACTCACTTTTGAGAACAAATCAGTCCTTGGAAATCTAGAGACGTCCAGCCCAGCTGTGACAAGGGCGTGGAAAAAAATAAAGAGATGTTAACACCCATTTATCATACACATGTCCAAAGGGAAAGCCAAACTAATAGGAATACAATTTCTTTGCCTTCTTCACTGTCTGTAGATGCAATACTATAATAATTTAATTCTAGCAACATATTGCCACCTTGCCAACTTTGGCGAAATTGAAAGCATACTTGCCACTGAAAAGAGAATTATTGTAACACAAAACATATTTAGACTTGGCATTTAATTTAATTTCTCCCATCTGCAATTAATTACCCAGCCATTTATTAATCATTTTCATTAATCATTTCCAATTTCTTCCATTTGTTTTGTCAAAGCTATCAGTGAAAATGAACATTTGTCAAAGACTTTCTTACATACAAAACTGGAGGTAGTGGCGAAGAAGAAGACCAACAGAAATGTTTAATGTTTCCATGCTCTGCTTATTACTGGTGAAGGCTGTAAAATACTAATTTGATTCAGAGAGGAATCATGAATCCAGAAAAAAAACACTGTCTACTTTCAAATCGTAAGCAGGTGCCTGAGATGGGTAAAGCTAGGTTTGTCTACCAATAAGTGTGTTTGAAAGTGTGTGCAGAACACAGCATGGCTTTACATTTCAGAACCTGGCAGATGCCCTGTTTGAGAGTCTGGCACCGATCCAGTCCCCAGCTGCCACTCAGTGGATCTAGGGTCACACAAGCCCCTCTGTCGGGAAAGAGGACAGTACGCGACGAGAAGTTATGATAATGCCAGTTTGCGTCCAACTCAGGGAGTAACATCTGGCTGGCGAGCAGGCTGCTGTTCCCTGTGCAAAAAATAAATAAACACATACAACAAAATAAATAAACACAAAAAAACGTCATCATAATACCAAAAAACAGACAGCTTTTCCAAATAACAACAGCATCTGTGTGGATCTTGAGCAGAGGAATTGCTAGTAGGCCAAGTGCAGATTTCTATCATTTGCGATGATGTCATAGAACCAGAGGGAGAACGCTTACGCCTGAGTGATGCATACAGAGTACTAAACATCTGTCCATATGTTCTCCTTCCAAGGGAATCATGAGAGCCGAGGGGCGATTACTCACCATTCTGGGCCATGTCAGAAGCGAGCAGTTTGTTTTGAAGGGTGGGATTCAGAATTACAGCATGCATGAAATATTTACAACCATTAGGAGTTGAGTTTGCCAATTACAACTTGGCGAATGTTCTCTGTATTCATATGGGTCCAGACAGACAGTGAGAGATAGACAGAGAGAGATAGAAAATCTAGGAAAAGAGGAAAAGAGAGAGAGAGAGAGAGAGAGAGATGAGAGTGAGAGTGAGAATGACAGAATGGCTGGGGAAGAAAGCTGACAATAGAAAAACAAGAGGAAAAGACAAAGAACAGTCAGAAAAGAAGGGGAAAAGAATGACAGTATGGAAGGAAGGCGTAACAAAAGAAATAACAGAAGTGGAAGATAAAGTAAGATAGAAAGACAAAGAGAAAGAGAGAGAGAGAGAGAGAGAGAGAGAGAGAGAGAGAGGAAGAGGGAGGAGGAAAGTTTCCTCAAAGCCAGAGTTGGAATCCACTCTGAACAGTGCACCCATAAGGAGGGCTTTGCGAGCAGAGCTATGCTGTAATCTAGCTCAAATGAAGTGAGTCCACCCTAAAACTTTCCTCCGCCCTCCTTTCCCCCCTTCTTTGCCTTAGTCTGTTTTTTTACCTTGACATGGGGAGTTCCCCCAGTAATTCCTAAGAGAGGGCTCGATTTCTAGGAGCGAGGCGTTCCACTTATAATGCAGGCCAGGGGAGATGGGTGAGCAGTCTTTTTCCATGGTTAGGATTTCGGGTCCGTCCAGTGCCCGGTCCCAAACGTGCAGCTGCGTCACACTGCCACAGAAGGCCTCTCCGCTCCGGAACCTTTTTCCTTGCCCGTTACCTTCTTGCCCCTGGCCTACAATAAAGACACCGCCGCCACCTAATTCCTCGCCAGGGTAGAGGCCTTGGCCCTGGTCCAAGAGCAGCCCGTCCGTCCAGATTTCCCAGGTCCCTCCACCGGACCTCCAGCTCACACACACCGAATGCCAGGTCCCGTCGTTCTGGAGCGACGCCTTCGGTAAGGCCACATTGCCGTGCACCAGCAGTTTGAACTGGAGGGGCTCCCCCTCCTCCAACGGCGGGACCTGGGCCTGAAGCTGGAACTCGTTAGCGAATGACTGTATGGAATAAGAGAACACAGTGGAAACTCCATGGCAACCGAGTTCAAAGAGGACCTGGGAGCATATGGTCACCGCGTTCATACGAGGGAAGGTGCGCAGCAGGCGAGCCGACTTCTGGTCCGAGTGTGCCGAAAACTGCAGAATGAAGGAGTATTGCACTGGGGCCATCTGAAAATCTATACCAAAAACAAAAAAGAATAGAGAGAGAGAGAGAGAGAGAGAGAGAGAGAGAGAGAGAGAGAATGTGTATCATAAATGAATGGAACAATGTTACATAAGCCCCCCCTGTGGTCACACGTCGATTGTAAACACCAAAGAAACACTTTCTTCTCTCTTTTAACAGTTTAAACATCCCAGCTCCAAAAACACACTCACCATATTTCCAAATTAAGCACACACAAGCCTATGTTGAGGGAGAAACATTTACGTCAATAAAAAGGGTGATGATATTCAAACGAATTGGCAGGAAATTGAAACACTTGACTCACCATTTATTTGTGTCATGACTTTGCCTGCTATCCAGACAGGCTGAGTGATGTTGAGGGACTGCAGATACTTGGTCAGCTGTCGGTTCTCGATGTCACTGGAGACCCTGGCCAGAGCGCCAGACTTCTGGGCGCAGACCTGCAGTGTTGCACTCCAGTTGAGGCGGTTGGGCACTAATTCATAATCGTAGTTCTCAACAGGAAGATGATGGGTTCCACTCAGCACGAAACCTGTATGGCCATAGTTGAGGTTAGACCAAAATGACATGAAATTCAGTAATGGCAGTTCAAGAGTAGTAACATAAGTTTAAGTATAGTAAAATGATTGGCATATATTCATGTTCAACTTCATTCTTCTGTTCAAGAGAACCTGGATGATACTCTCTTTTTCTACTTTCTCTGTTACTCTGTTTTGTCATGTCTAAGTCACTTTCTCTTTGAGGCTAAATCAATGACAGCCTAATGACACATGGTATACCCATTATGCTAGGCACTGACACTGACTCTACAAACTGCTATAGAAAAAGTGTAATTTTACCTTTTACGCAGTAATGGAGACAACCAACCTGTGAAATGAAACGGTTTTACATGAGATGAGACTGAAAATGCAGAAATATCATTTTAGACTCCTCAGATAATGACACAACCAATATACTCACAATGACAGCGCACTGCATCAGACTTAACCACAGCATACTGTAAGAAGGAAACTGCAATTAAATTGACATCAACTGCTATAACACTGCGATAATGCCGTGCGTAATGAACTCGATTTTCACCACTTCGTTCAATTCAACAAACTTACTGGTAAACAAAATTTACCGCACTAAGGAAACGCCAGGTTAACTAATACAGTGGCTTACCTGAATACCGCTCTGGGCGTCTTTCAAATGTAACGATGGCTAAAGTAGAGTTTTGCCTTTGTTTCAGTGAGTCCGACATGAGACAAACTTTGCCTTCATTAAAATTCCATCGCTAACTCCCATCAGAGCTGTTCGGTAGTCCTTAACTGAAGTAACAGTTGCAAAAACAGCAAAAAGATATCAAAATCCTAAGTAGCCGCCGTTCTCCTGCTGCAAACTTATGGGGACCTTCTAAATGATATCAGCGTTTGAGTATTCATTGAGTGATGCGCTGACAGAGCGCGAGGAGGGGTTAGCTCGATCTGCGCGGGTGTAGCCACAAGTTCGCTGGCTGGAGAGGCTGCACGCTGTGTTTCACATGTTCTGCAGTGTTTACATACGCAGATGACAGAGGCGTATTTGGCTGGGGCATTCACCACAAAATATGGTTCCAGTCCAGTCTTAAACCACCATATTTTGCTATATTTTTCGAGCATTATGTTCACTCAAGATCATAAAATGATGTCCCTCACCCAAGCCAACCATTTAGGACCTCATTCCATAATTGATGTGAAAACAGCCATCATACAAACACAAAAGAGTGCAACGCTGTGGTCAAGCTAAATTCCATGATTGACTTCACAGGTTACCAATCCAATGTCTGCAATTACAGAACATTATGTGGTGATGTTGAATTGCCCCTGTATTGTAATTCTGTAAGGCCCTCAGAGACACTCAAACAAATTCAAGTGTGAGAGCTACAAGAGGTCCAGCTCTTGCAGGCCTCAAAACAAAAACAAACCATTACTCCCTCTGATGTACTGGGACTGCACTGTGCACTGCTCTGGGCCTGACCATATGGTGAAAAACCTCACAATGAAAAAGGAGTTTGGGTGTGCAAGATAACAGTGGCGACCATTCAGGAGTGACTAATGACACCTCATTCAACACACTCATGAATCTGAACACCAAAGCACCTTACAGCAGGCAGATAAGCTCTCAGAGCCATTTTGACTTTTACAAGAGTTGTAAAAGCTTGCCAGTTGCTGTGGAAGTGTGCATGCTATTTGTGATGCTCACTGACACACATGCATATTATTTTTTATCTCCGCAGTATCTGACTTATATTAACATTTATCAACATATATATAGTATTTACGCAGTAGATCTTATTTTATTTGTTGTATCACAATGGAATTCTTGCATAAAACAGTATGGCTGAACTACACAATAGCTACTACTACTAGGTTTAAAATGGAAGATGTCTAATCATTATGATAAATCACTGAATATTTGTGCTCATCATGCAGGTTTCATGTGCATTTACATGTGGATGATGAGAACACTAAACAGGTTATTTGATAAATGTGTAGAAGTAAGGCCCTACCAGCAAAAACAAAATGGTCATCCTCACTCAAGACACTGAAAGCATACACGATATGACAATACAAGCATATACATTTAATATTGAAACACCAATGTTACATGATTTGCCAGGACAAAGTGAGTTTTCATACAAAATAAAAGGCATTATTTTTCTTACAGTATAACGGAAGGGTGTGTGTATGGGCTGTGCAATAGGTCAAGTGCAAAAATACAAATATTTTCATACAAAGTCTTCTATTTGTTATGTTATACAAAATCTACAGCTCCATACAACACCTAATGCTTTCAAAACAAAATAAGTATGTTACAATTTAATAATCTATCAATATATCCGTATTTTAAAATTAGCCACATTTTGCATTGGGTAAAATTGTCCCCAGTCCTTCATGCAAATTATACAGTCCTTGACTTAGCAAAATTTGGTTTCAAAAAATGTGTACAGCTGTGACATTCAAGAAAAAAAGTAGTGCTTTTAAATAACTGACCATCCTCGTACAGGTAAGCAAGTATGGCTGTTATCAGATTACCCTATCAGATTACAACATATACATCCAAATATCCTAATGCCTCTTCACCAACCAGGAGCTCAAAGCAGCTCACACCCACCGGGCATCCTTAGAGGCAGACTCGGGCCCTGTGATACTGTAGACTATCTTAGGCACTGTCCTGTTTCTGGGCGGCAGGGAGGCTTGAGAGGAGTTACTGCCTACAGTTGTGTTACACTCCTCCGATGACCTCCTCGAGCCCACACTGCCTGCCGAGCCCCTGGACCTGGCCCTGCCGCTCTTTATCGCCGAAGCCAAGGAATGCAGGGCTGCGTGGACGTCGTCGCGAGCGGCCATGATGCTCTGGACGCAGGGGAGCTGGAGTCCCGCCACCCCTCCGGTTCCAGGGCCCGCTTTCCTCGGCAGGCCGCTAATGATGTCATCAATTACCCTGGAAGAGGACTGGACGGCAACAACGCTGCAGTCATCAGCTTTTCCTGTGGAAAGAAGACAATGCAGACAGGAGCAGGAGCATGGTTTAAACTGAGAGTTATGAGGCTCACAGACAGTGAGTGGGGGTGGATGGGTGGAGTGGGTGGTTCTGTGTTGGTGGGGCTTTGGTACCTCTGAGAGAGAGAGACAGGGACGAGTGAAGCTGCTGCAGAGCCTGGTTGAGCTGGAAGAGGGAGACAGCCGAGGTCCGCATTTCACACAAGCACCTTGCCACATCTGAGGAATTGTCTCTGGCCCTGTCAGAGGATTCCTGTCCCTGCTAGAATAGAAAAATACACATGCACATTGGCAAAATACGGAGGAATGAGGAAATAAAATAAACCACAACATCACAGAATATGAATTAAACACAAACATGCTTCTTCAAAATCAAGGACATGGGACAGACACAGACACACACACACACACTCCCCCACAGCCACATCCACACACCTCAATTCCTGTGTTTATGTAAAAAGCTTACAATGACCATGGAGTTTGGGCATGGAAGATAACAGCAGTAACCATGCTGGGGTGACTGATTGCCGCTCATTCAACACATTCATTACTCGCCTGCCAAAGCGCCTTACAGCAGGCAGATAAGCTCCCGGGCCATTTTGATTTTACAAGAGTCATAAAAGCTTGCCAGAGGCTGTGGGAGTAACATTAATCGGGGGACATGCTCTCCTTTTGTCAGAATCAGAGGCAGGTTGTTATGCTTACTGAAATATTGCAGTACAGGTAGCTCTGAAGGGCCTGGGCTGTGTCCAGAGATTTGGTTTTGAGGCTCTGCAAATGCTGCAAACACAATTGTAAAACAGGCACACATTGGCCATGAGTCACATATAATTAGGAACTCCCTTTCCCCCTTTCACACATAAATCTAAAACCCCAAATCCACCCAAATAAAGGAAGTCATGTGTAGGTGTCTTAACACCTTTGTTGACTTTATAAGATCCATCTACCTGCATGACGAGTCACTATGTATCAAATTGGCCATAGGAACGGGACTGACACGTCACCTGGTTTTTAGGATACATCAGTTGAGCTTCCCTCAACATGTCCTTGCTGATGTTGAGTCCTTCCTCCAAGAGACCACGAACACCTCTGCTGGTGCCATCCAGAAGAGATTCCAGTGGGGGACACTATAGAGAGGAAAGGACAAAGGCCACAAGTTAGAAGGGTTGCCCTTATCACACTGAGCCTATCTGCTGATTCATTTTAACGATACTTATTATACGGGTCTTCAAAATGCAAGTAGAACGCTCCATTGACTTGAATGGGATTTCCCAAAGTTCTACCGGTCATTATTTTTTTTGTCTAAGGACCTCCAAATAATGGCCGCTGTCAATGGCAACGGATTTTCATTCAAAAGTAAAGGTAGGTCAGCTGTGTTTTAAAGAACGTTTGATTCAAGTTCAGCTTGTGTTGCAAACTAAAAAAGACATATCGTGGAGTTTATTTTTTCGTTTTGGCAAGTAGCAGTATAATAAGCGGTATAATGTATAGAACGCCGGTCATTATTGGGAAAATAAGTCCCTTCAGGGCGAAGCAGGGCGGTTCGCCCTGTCGGGACTTATTTTCCCAATAATGACCGGCGTTCTATACATTAGTGTTTCCCAAAGGGTGGGTCGCAGGAGATTTTATTTGGGTCGTCAGCACAATTTTTGTTGTCTAATAGGCCTAACTTAGCCAGGAAAGCTATCCGTTTTCTATTAGGATATAGTTTGTTTACCACAGTCACATCCCTCTGTGGAATTTTGCATTTAGAATAGCTCTGAAACTGGAGGGCGAACGCGTCGCAGAAGGGACAGCGTGGACATCTCACTCGCAAAATGAAACATTTCTGTGGGGCACCTGCCATGGACCTCGTAGTTGCAAAATGCAAGGGACATGAATCAGCCTATTTGCACAATCATTAACGGACACCAGCTCTTCAACTTGACCGATTAAAATCTAGTCAACTAAAGCAGACATCCGTATACCAGATATGGCTATTCAATTTGCGTCATAGGCTGTAGATAGTTTCAATTGTAGATGCACTCTTTAAAGTTAATAGCAACCTCCTCACATTCTTTATTATTTCGGATTTAAAACGCTCAACAGTGCATTATATTAGCCTACTATTTAAATAGACATTTTAAACATTTTCCTCTCGTTTTCCACCTCGCAAACTCTACTAGGCTACAATAAAGGCACATTATCTTTTGACTATTGCGCAAAAGCCTCTTGTTCTGATATTTATTCATTTCACATTCTTACAACATAGCTTGCCACTACATCAATACACAGCCTTGGTATACAGCCTACAAACAAACGTTTAACTCCAGAGGAAAATGCGGATTCACCTTTTCAAATAAAGAAACCTCCACAAACAGGCTGCAATATAACGACTTGAGTTACTTGCTATGTTTACATAGGAATTGACGGTGTTATGGATCCATTTGTCTGCAACGCAACGTAGCCTACAACATCTCTCTTTAGAAATAGGAACAGCTTACTATGCTGAAGAGTGACGACTGCGTAGCATGCAAGAATACCCCCAAGAAAAGTTTGAGAACCTGTGGCCTAAAACAATATGATTGCATGCAGGTTGCATGTTAGATCTGAAGTGAGATGGGTCGCGATGGTGTGTCATTTTTAAAAAGTGGGTCCCCAGAAAAAAAGTTTGGGAAACACTGCTATACATTATCCCTTACTTAACCCACTGCTCTGGGTGTGCACCGTTACAGAGGAGTTAAAGGCCATAGCAACTGCCCTGTTCTCCAAACTCATCGCCATGGATACGCTGTCCACCCAAAATGCCCTTGCTGTGTTCTTGGTCTCACAGGATTAAACGTCGCCCCGTGCACCATTGACCCATTGTCCTTTACCTTGCCTACGGCATCAGAGCCCAGCTCCGCCACGCGCATCTCCGTCCCTGTGAGAACCGAGAGGTGGCCAATGGCGCGCAGGGCAGCACTCAAACACTGACCCATCTTACTCTGGGCCTCGGTCACCATGGATGTGATCTCAGAGTCACAGCCCTGGCCAAGACACACACAGGAAGGGAACAAAACAGAGGGGTTACAGTTATCATCTTTTCCCCCACTTATTCCATCAAACTCACATCAGACATTCTACAATGAGTGTCCTGCATTTCTAACTGCCTTACAGATAGAACCTTGTTCTCTTCATGTGGACACTGTATTCCTTTCATCTTTGTCTGGCAAATGAAGGAGGCCAATTCCTGTCGGTGCTCACCTGAATGAGAAGCTGAAAGTAGCCCCCCATTTTCTTCACTTCGGTCTTGAGTTCCTCCGCAGCGAGGAATAGTGCGCCGCCGCATGGCTTGACGCTGGACACCCAGATGAGCGTGGTGGACACGGCCCTCTCCATGGCCAGAGTGCCCTTCACCAGCTGGGTCTGGGCCTCAACATTGTACACAAACACTGGAAGACATATTCACATTTTAAACAAACAAACTAATAAATAAATCCTTTCAAAAATATTTCACAAATCACTGCCTAGCCACAGTCAGAATGTGATGTGCCCCACAAAGAGTGATTCATACAGATCTGTTAATTTGTCAGTCTGAATAACAAAAGGTCAGCTGATGGGTGTGAAATTGTGAAAAAATCAGGATATCATCCATCGATCTGAACATGAATTCTGTCTGTATTAACTGACTTGACAAATTACTATAACAACATATGAACCAATGAAACTTCTCTGGAAAGGTTTTTGTTTAAATACTCATTTTAGTCGGGCACTGATTCAAGCTTACTGTTCTCTGGGCTGTCGTCATCGAGTTGATGGTAGAGCGTGGAAATGGACTTCACCGCAGAGTGGATGCTCAGCAAGTCAGAAGTCAGCCTGTCAGCCACGCTCTCGTCGCCATGGTGACACTCCCGCAACCTTGCAACTGCTTGGCCAATCAGGTCCTTGCTGATGCCTGGCAGGGCTGAGTCTGAGGTGCTAGAGAGTTGGGACGGGGGCTTTTTCATTCCCATGAGTCCCACTGCCAAATGATACAGGACGTTAGTGGTCAGCACAGTACCACAAGCACTCAGCATTCTGTTTGTGTGTGTGTGTTTGTGTGTGTCTGTGTGTGTGTGTATATGACACAACTCCTTCATAATGTTGAAATAAATACTGTGTGTGTATGTGTGTGTGTGTGACTTCACTCCTTCATAATGTTGAAATAAATGCTGTGTGTGTGTATGTGTGTGTGACATAACTCCTTCATAATGTTGAAATAAATGCTGTAGTTTGACTTTATAGAGCTAGCTATTCTAAAGTCCAAAAGTAATATTTAGCATAGGCATAATGTTCACCAGCATTCGTTTTACAGTACGATTGATCCAGTCACACGGTAAATCACTTTGACATTATAACTCGGGGTCAAAGTGACATAATCCTCCTCAGAAGTCAGCGCATACGCCTGCAGCTCCAACTGAAGGCCCCGCTCGTACGTGACAGATGGAAACTGTTGCCACTCTGATTCGAAAACCAGTGCTTACATTTATTTGGACACGACAGACTGGTTTTAAATAGCCAGTCCCTTCTCTCGCTGTGGGAGCTGAGCTGCTGAGAAGGACCGTGCTGAGAGGGCCCAGGATTTTTAACCTTGATCGACGGTCCAACCCGGCATCGTCTCGGGGGCGAGGAAATGAGGATTTGGAGTCCAGGAAAGCTCTTCTGGAACGGAGCCTCGCTTCCATCAACGCCCCCACACACTTACGCTCACTCGCTCCTCTCACACACAGACGTAAACACAGAGCTGCTCCCCTCCACTCCCCTCCCATCCCCGCTAGGAGTATGGGTGTGAGTGCTTTACCAGTGGACTGCGGTGCCGGGCTGTTCAGGCTCTGGATTGGGTGGACCCGGATCTCGTACAGTCGCCCTGAGATCCTCCTGCCTTTCAGCAAACTCCTACTTCTGTGCCAGAGCAGAAAAAAATAAATAAATAATTAAATAAATAAATCACTGTGGTTTAGGATGACTTTCCTAATAACAGCAAACATGGCTTGAAGGGTGATCATGGAAATTTTTCTTTTTTTTTCTTCTTTTCAAACGTACTGGTTAATAACATAAGCCTTCTAAGTAGTTTTCTCTGCGTTGAGGTCTATGTCAGCTAATTCTTAAGAGTGAGGGAATCTACAAACTCATCATAATGACAAGCAAATAGCTATGGCTATTTTTTTTTTGGACGGCAGTCCTGGGGCCAGCCACTACGAGAGAGGCACCACGGGGAGCAGTGACCTGGGGTCACAGACTGCTGCAGAGACAGGGAAAATCTCTGGGATCCGGGCACACGCCAGGGTGCGTAGGAAACCCTGAAACGCCGCCATGTTGCACTTGGCTCGCCCTCGATTCACAGTGGTTACCACTCGAGTAACAAACATGCCAAACAAGATGGAGAGATGAAGAAAGAAAGAAAGAAAGAAAGAAAGAAAGAAAGAAAGAAAGAAAGAAAGAAGAAACTGAAATGGCGATGGCGGTGGAGAAGGTTGGGGGTGGAGGGGCTGATGTTGTGAGCTTGCACTTTAGGTAGATTGCGGGAAGAAAGCCAGTTTAACTGACAACATTTTTTATGGGGGTGAAATTATTTAACAGCCTGAAAAATGGCATATGCTAATATTTTGTGGATGGTGAATTCATGCCACCATTTTCTGAAATACACCATTGTGCTCCGGAGAGACTCCACTTTAGTGTTCAGTCGTAAAAGTCAAGACAGATCTGTACGGCCAAGGAAATTTGCACAATAAAAACTATGAAATACAAGCTGTGGGAGAGCAATGCATAAAATATTAATAAGCACCACAGTTATGAACAGCAGAGGGGTGGAAGGAGACTTTGGAGAGAGAGAATGACAAAGTAGACAGAGAAAGAGAAATAGACAGAAAGAGAGACAGAAAATGATAAAGAGAAGGACAAGGAGAGAGGGGGAAAGGGAGAGAGGAAGAGTACCAGAGATATTACCTCCGTCGAGAGAGGGAGGAGGCAGTGGAAGAGGCCGATATATCTTGTTCCCACTCATCATTGGGGTCATAAAACACATCGTCGTCTTTGGAGGCTCGCTCCCCCTGAGAGATATAAATTAGCGTGTGATCTCAGAGCCAATATATCTCTTTTAATTAACAGAAAACCAAAAACAACACTATGTCACTTTTAACCATGGAGGCTTCTTTGCCCAGCAAAAGTCTAAAGCTCCATTGTCAAATTTTTGGCAGAGCACTCAGCCGCAAAAGCTAGGGCAACAGGTTTGTTGTCGGAGCCTAAAAGGCTTGGTCATGCATCTGTTGGCTTAGATAAGAACAATTCAAGCAAACACACAATGACTGGATGATAATTCACAAATAAGATGTTGGTGGCAGACATGCTCAAACTTAAAAAAAAAACAGTAACTTGTTTCAACCATCCGTTGTCTGAATTAACCATCAACAATGTCAAAGAGCATATTATTGGAAGGATGTGCCTGTTGCCAAATTCAATTGGCAAACTTTACATTTCACTCCAACTAAACACTCCATACAATTTAAAAAAAAAAAGCTTTCCACAGGGTGTGTACCTGGTCCAGCTCTCTCATGGCTGCCAGGTTGCTCTGGAACTTCTCCAGGCTCCAGAAGGTGGAGATGCCCAGCTTGGTATTCTGGAGCTGGACCTGTAGCTCTCCGTCCCCACACCCCTGCTCTGACACTTCATGCCTTCATGAGTGGGAGAGGTTCAAACCGCAAGAAAAAAGAAAAAAAAAAGAAGCTATGAAAACATAACAGGATTTGGAAGAGGGAGACACGGATTTGGAGCGATACACACATTAAAACATATTCCTGGAAGTTACATTTTCTCCTTGCAAATAGTTTGCCGGTGGTGTACCGATTTGGGACATTTCATAGTCATAGACATTCAAAATCAATTACATAACAATTGAGGTCATGGGTAGCCCATGGTATGAGTACCTGCTGAAAATGGTGTGCTTCCTCAGCTTTTTGCTGATGGCGTTGGCCTCCTCGATCATCAGCGACAGCTTCATAGCATCCCACTGTGGCGGAGCTGAAGACGCAGCGGGAACTGAGCCAACACTGAGGGTTTCTGAGGGGGTTCCAACAACAACAAGGAGAGGAAAGACATTTTTCTTTTATTGTGTTTACAAACTCAAGACAAACACTCTCACATGCGCCCTTATTTATTACAGGACATCCCCACTGTATGCGTCATCATATGTATTGTCCCATTAAATTCTGCAATTACGATAATATACATTTCACTTTTGTGTGTGAGACATTAGTCTTTGTGCGTATGACAACCCACTGTCTGTATCAGCGCTGTGACCGAGTACAATCCTTATAACATCACTATGCAACAATCTGTCACTTTTGAAGGTACATTTATATAGGCCACTAGTCTAGCAATCCTCTTCTAATTCATTTTGGTGGTATATGGTAATATGAAGGACAGAAACACACCCGTTATTCCCACTGGCTGCTCAGTGTGTGCAAAAAAGCAATTCTGGTCATTTGTCTGGGACAAACCAACCCACACAAAAGCGCCTCTTTGCCAACTATATCTCCTAAAGACACTAGTTAGAATGATGTCAAACATTTTACCAGTCCATTTGGTACTTTTAAAGGAACCATATGTAAGAAATGTATTTCAGGTAATCATAAAATGGCCCTGATATGTCACTAGACATTAAAAAATCATGTTCAATTCAAATACTTATATCACTGACAACAGTAGTCCGGTCAGGATATTGTCATTAAGTTGCAGCCCTCAACTGATGTTGATGTTGTCATGTTGTGTTTTGGCCTGATGCGCCACCCTCCACCTATCTACTAATCACGAAGTCAGTAGTGTTTCGGCATCCAGGTTGCCAGCTCTGCCAGTCAGAGGGGAGGGGAAGGGGATTGTAGTACCAGTTTTGGCCACAATCTTACATACGGTTCCTTTAAACTCAGTTGTTCTAAGTCAAATATAGACAAATGCAAATGCCAAATAAAGTTGAACTTGAGTTGAGATCAAAAAATGCATGTTTCCTCTTTAAATAATGACCCACAACTTCACTGTGGCAAAAGAACACCAAAAACATTTCTCCCACTGTAATGATGACAACGTACCAGTTTTTGGAGTGTGATTTGTCCTGAGGAGCCGTTTCCTCTGGATTTCAGCAAATTCCTCCGCAATCTTCCTCTTCTCGGCTTCAAGAGCCTCGATGATTTTGGCATGCCTGATGTCATGGTCTGCCATGGCCTGGATTATGGGGTGAACAGAATAAACAGATTGAGCCTAGAAATTATGTCACCACTGTAGGCAGCTGCATTTGCTTTCTCCACATCCACCCACTCTCCCCGCACCCCACCCCACCCCACCTCTCCCCGCCTCACCCACTCACTCACCTGTCTGGTTGCCTGGGCTTCCATGTGGAGCCGTTTCTTGTGGGTACTGACTTCTTGCTCCAGCATGGACTTGGCGGTCTTGAGCTCCTCTATCTTGCTGGCCACCTTCCGACTGTCCAGCTCCTGCCTCCTCTTCCGCTGGCCCTCCTCCTCCTGAGGGACAGCAAGCATACGGAGTCAGCCAGGGCAGCTACATTACATTTTTTTACTCGTAAAAGAGCTTACAGTGTTTTATGACACTTCCTGAGGGGAAAGAAATGTTGGGCTTGGGGTGCCAGAAGTCAGGAATCGATCCAAAAACAACATTAGTCGCACTAGCGCTGTTTCTGCTGGTTGAACTTAGCAGTACATTGATTTAGACCTGGTCCATGTTGTGTCTTGTGCTCAGAGCTCCACCACACTGAGATATCCCATACCAGTTCCTTCTCTAGAGTTTTGATCCTATCCTCGTAGAGCTGCTTCTGCGAGATGAGCTCTTTCTGTGCCATGTCTTTGGCCACCTGGATGCCCTGCAGCATCTCATCTTTGGCCTTGAGTCGTGCCTCTTCAATCTCAGCCTCCAGCCTGGATTCACAGGAGGAATTGTTAAGCATGGACAAAACTTTAACATTCTCAAACAGACAGATGAGGCTTTTCAGGCATCAAAAAAAGAAAGAAAAAAATCATAAAGAACTGCTAACTCATAATTTTTAGTACATGGAAAAAACATGTCCGCTGGACTTCCCGCTCTTCCCTCGTATCTGGCAGACTAAAGCGCAACTCTAGCACAAAAACACATGTCTGAACTCACTTGGCCCTCTGGGCGGCTAGAAGCTCGTTCTTGGCGAACTCGAAGTCCTTGTGGCCATCTCCATCACTGGACCAGCAGGACACCCGCTTCCCACTCTGGACCTCTGTGGGGTGGTTGAAGCGGAAGTAGTGATCGCCACCGAGGATCACCCTGTCGCCCTGGAAACAGCGAGATGGGTTTGACCATGCTGACAGGGTAAGGGGTGGAGGGTGGAGGTCATGCACAAGTTCAAATTCTATGAGGTTTTATTCATTTCCTCTGTGTGGCACAAACTCAACTCTACACAAATCAAACACAATTACACTAAAACCAACTTTAGTTGTTATAGATTAGAGAAAAACAGCAGTTGGCTTTCTTTTCTTCAACATAGGAAAGTTTCTGGTACAGACCACAAATCATATAAAACACACTGTTTGAATGTTAATTCCACTATGTTGTTTGCATTCAGCCTTCAAACATTTTCCCCTGAACCATAATCAAGAATTTATATAATCAGATAACTGTGGTGTGTACAACCAGGGTATGCCTAAAAATAAGAGCATTCAACAGTCCCCTTTTGCCTGATACCCCCTGCATACAGTACGTGGGCAATATCTGAAATAAAGACTGGTTAACTGCTGACCAGACCTGACAAACCAAATATAAACCACCCTGGAAAATGTGATTCACTAGTTTGTTTAAGCTGCTCTCCTTTACTGTTGTTGACAGGGAAAAAATGGTGCAATTAAAAATGTTCATTTAAAATAAATTAGGAGAAAAAACAAACATCTTTTGAGCCACAATTCAGGTTAGTCCCATATTTTTGCACTGTACCAAATCCAGCTTTCCCCTTTTTTTCCCCATCCTTACATGGTGAAGGACAGTGGATTCGGACACAAGGTTCCCATTCACGAAGGTCTTGGCATTCTCCATAGGCAAGATGCTGACTGTTCCATTTACATTGGAAATGACACTGAGAAGAGAAAAGAACGAAAAGACAGCGGAAAAATCAGACATGACCATGAATCACATTTACATGTTAAGAGAAGTGAGTCAGTCATATATAAACTTGCAAAGGATGGTTGGAAGCTTGGTTTCTGAGGAAAACTGTAATGAGACAAAGATGGCTTTACAGCCCATAGCCAATCTGAATTATGAACAACTGGATGATAGCTATCTTTCATTAATACATTTGTGTAGATGGGCAGTAGAACATCCATTGCTTTTGATGACATTTATCACTAACTTAATAGCACTTTGAAATAGTTACTAAAATGACTTTATTCGGCCTAGACCAGTGTTTTTCAACCTTTTTTGTGCCACGGCACACTTTTGACACTTAAAATGTCCCACGACACACTAACATCCTGTGTGAAGAAAAAATAAACATACCATAGCCTAAAACTTCAAATAATACACAGATATGGCCTTATTTTGGCTTCTATGCAAGACCTGCTCAATAAAACAAGCGCCCTCTGTTTCATTTGTAGGTGACTATATCTAATTTAATTGTTGTTATGAACTGGATATGTGATGATTCTGTGAATACTGGATATGGGGCCCCCGTTGTACAATGCCTGCATACCACAAATAGTGCAATCATACAATCAATGAGAGCATGTGGTTATAAATTCTTTGATGCAACAGTTGCTTTTCTGGACCAGTGAGTGACATTTGGGTAATTTTCTGCGGCACACCTGATGATCTCTCACGGCACACTAGTGTGCCCCGACACAGTGGTTGAAAAACACTGGCCTAGACCGTCATTCTAGAACATGAGCGGCTGGGCACTTTCTTACCAGTGGTTATCCGCGATGAGTGCCCCAGACAGCTGGATGTCGTGGGCGGACTCGGACTTCAGCCGGCCGACCTTGGTCTGTCCCTCCCTGATCATATATAAGAGCATCTCTGACAGCTGAGGGTCTTCATTCAGGTTGACGAGGTTGGGGAGACGGTTGTCTACCTTAAAGGTGACGCCCGCCCGCTGTTTCACAGTGGAGAGAGAGAGAGAGAGAGGAGAGAGAGAAAGAAAAAGAGACACAGAGAGAGAGAAAGAGAGAGAGAGAAAGAAAGAGAGAGAGAGAGAGAGAAAGAGAGAGAGAGAGAGAGGGATGGTGAGAGTGGGTAAAAAGCACTTGTATATGCCGAGCACAACAAGAACAAATACATTTTCTTGGTGCAAGTGTCTGATATAAAAATGTGAGGAAAAAAACATGCACCAAACATATAGCCTAATACTGGATATGGCTTGGAAAATTGTACATTTAAGAAAATTACAGATTAGAAGCTTAAAAAGGTAACTACATTCCCTAAATGAGGCTCCAATCAGCACTTTCATGAAATGACTGATGACATTGCTAATGATAAACATATTTCTATACACACATACAAACACATAATGATATAAAATATAACAATAGCATAACATTTATAGCAATCAGTCACCTGTAGCTCTTTGGCCTCTTCTTTTTTCCGTTTTTCAGCCTGTTCCAGCTTCTCTCGCCAAGAACTAAAACCAAATAGGGAAGTCAGAAACCCTGAGAAGCACTTGTGATATTTTTTTTCTCGCTCAGACGACTTATAGTATAAGTATAAGTATATATACTCTTTTCATCCCGTGAGGGAAATTTGGTCTCTGCATTTATTCCAATCCGTGAATTAGTGAAACACACTGCACACAGTGAACACACAGTGAGGTGAAGCACACACTAATCCCGGCGCAGTGAGCTGCCTGCAACAACAGCGGCGCTCGGGGAGCAGTGAGGGGTTAGGTGCCTTGCTCAAGGGCACTTCAGCCGTGGCCTACTGGTCGGGGTTCGAACAGGCAACCCTCCGGTTACAAGTCCGAATCGCTAACCAGTAGGCCACGGCTGCCCCCAAACTTCTGAAGCAGGCCAACGCTATGGACACTTCTCATCGCTCACCGGTGAACCTCAGCCATCTCCCTCTCTTGCTGCGTGAGCTGCATCTTGAGGGCCACGATCTCCTGCTGAAACAGCCGCATCTTCTCTGGTTCGATGCCCCGTGTGCTCATCTGGGCCGCCCTGAGTTTATCCACCTCCGCTTTCAGCTCTATGCATCCAAAAATAATTAAACAAAAAATGCGAAAACAACTCATTACAATAAATAAACCTCACTGCTGTGTTAAAAGAGTCCCTTCAAAGCGCTAACTCCTCATTCAGCTTCACAACAGTGCCATCTGATGGCATTCAAAATGCATTGCAAATGCAATCTTGTTTGAATAACACCTGCATGACAGTTTTAGCCCCCAGGTGAATGACGGTGCATAAATATGGCCTGAGGACAAGGCTGGACGGAAGTTTAATTGAAAAGAAGCGGGAGCAATGATGGATGTGCACAGGGGGGTTGGCGGAGATGGAGGGAGAAGGGGGTGAGAGGGGTTGGCGGAGTGGCATGAAAGGGTGCTGACCTCTGATGAGTTTGGCGTTGGTGTCTTCGTTGACCTTGGCCACGTTGATGATCATGCGGGCCTGCTTGGCGTAGCGCAGCGTGCTCAGGCTCTCCTCCACGTGGTTGGCGGCCGGACTAAGCGTGGCAATCATGGCCGTCTTCGAGTTGCCGCCCAGACTCTCCTTCAGCAACCTGGAATCAGACAGCTGAAAAATCATTCGCCTGATCTAAATACGTTTGCCTGATCTTCCCCACTAGTTCTTTGCACAATAAATCACAGAGCTGCATGAATAGGAAGTCCAACACTGATCAAGTTCTTTATTCAATAAAAATATCAGGACGTGTAAAGGGTAGTGCTGACTATAACTCAATTACAATGGGCAACCGTGAACGCCAATATATGTGACTGAATACAGACGTAAAATCAAAGGTTTAGAGATCTTCTTGTGAATAATTCTCTTCTATTCAAACTCTACCAAAGCATGTTCATACGCATATAAAGAGCTAGTTGATTTCACTCATTACCTCATTAACTCTGCCTCCTGGTTCCAGGGTTTGTATATTACACAGTCCACACGGATGAACCTCAAAATTCCATCTCCGGTGTTGGCACAGTAATAGCACTGCCATGCTGCCAGAGCATAAAGAAGCCGATAATAATGGCCTTCGTTCTTATTTCATGAGCGCAAGGCCATTAAAAATCTGTTTTTGGTTTAGACATTGGTTCCATAACTGATTATTCTATGTCAGTGACACAAGACAGTGTCAGCCTGGCAATGGTGCAAGCAGCAGCGCCTTCATTCAGCTATTTCCCCCTGGGTTTCTCATTTGTACCATTCGGCGGCTAACGCTTTGCAGACTGCCGTAACGAAACGCAGTAGCCTTCTCTAGGCCATCACTCCTTACCACGTGAGGACCGACTCCCTGTAAGGGATGAAGACCTTCTTCCTGGTCTGGGCCTGTTCGGACAGCGCAGAGATGACCTTTCCCAGGGTTAGCAGAGACTTGTTGATGCTGGCTCCCTCCTGCACAGAGACCGCAATGTAGCTTGAGCCCTGATGAAGTAACCAATCATCTGCTCCTTATGTACCACAAATAAACCTATCCCACCCTTTCATCTTTAACATATTCACTTCATCATACATTTTCAGCAGATCTGTAATACTTATATATGACATTTTTACTGTGGTGGTAGTAATAGAGGGACGCGGTATGGTTGTTTACCCGTAGCCGATCTCCACTGGTTTGGGCAGATGCACAGCGCTCACTGCCAGCCAGATCCACCAGATTTATCCGGCTGGTGATGGTGTGGTCATGCTCTTCCCCTTCCACTAACTCTGTCTGTACAAACACATTCAGTGCACAGTGAACACAGCACCCTTAACAACCTAGTCCAAACCCATTGGCAACCTGGTTTTATTTTCAATGCATATGATGGCATAAGACATTGGTACATAAATACATCGGTATGCACACACCATGAAATGTTGAGGGCAAGTTGCACCAATGCATTCATACAATAACGCTGCACAAAAACTGTGTTTAATACTAATATGCTCTCAACCTCCACTGGGCGTAAAAGAGGAATCTCTCACCTTAGTCTGAGTCAGAACCAGGGTGAAGACTGAGTGAGACCTGGAGCTCTTGTCATTCATGCCTGTGGCCGCAGTGGCTCTCTGTTTATTGCCCAGCTCTAGCCAACCCTGGGAGAGAGAGAGAAAGAAAGAGAGAGAAAGAGAGAGGGAGATGGACAGATGGACAGAGTGAGACAGACACAGAGTTTGTGTGTGTAACGTGACAGAACCAAGGCACAGAGAGCCGTCTTCCATTACATCAGATCTCTTAGCAGATGTTTCCCATATGGGGAGACACTCTGGAGTGGATCAGCCATTGTGTGCTGTGGCCTGTGTGATTGTGCTGATGTGACAAAGGGAAAAAATTTAAAAAAAACATTCACCTGAATGTCAGCATAGGAGCTCACCACATTCCTGCAAAGGAAATAAAAAGGCATTTTTGAACAATGCGGACACACTTTGAACTCCCACCTCGCTGATTCAAATTTAATGGCCAACCATCATGCGTCCAGAAGCACATTCGAAATTCAATTGAAATTAGAATAAAAATGTCACCTCTGTGGGTTGACACTACTGCTGCCCAAAAAGGTCAAGCACTACTCACGTGGAGAGGTCAGCAACATAGGGTCCATGAATGGGATGCTCACGAACTCTTAGCTGTCAACGTACACAAAACACAATAATGAGGGTGTAGGCTTAATGTGTCCTTGTAAATTAGATACAAGTGAACTAATATGTAAAGCACATTGAATGACCTCTGTGTATGAAATGCGCTATATAAATAAACTTGACTTGACTAATAAAGTTATGCTTACCGGCAACCTTTTCTGATTTTGTTCATCCTTCACGATGAGCAAATCATGGATCTTTTCATTGTACACTTCAAAGTAGCTCATCTCCAAATGACAAGTAATCTGTGGAATTAAAAGTCTTGTTATACAGATGGAATGTTACATAATCAGAACAAAAACACATTTATAATGTCTGTCCCAATCAGTCAATATGAAACATTCAAAAATGACAAAATGGAAATAACTTTACACCAATGATGCTAACCAATTAACAGTAACTCACTCACCTCTTTACTGTGATCCTTTGGAAGCCTGGAAAAAAGTTCCTCACAAAATCTTGGTGTCACCCCAACCTCTTCTCCAAATCCCATCATGCTGCACAAGAAAAAAAAGCACAATAATGAAATACACGGAAGTGTATAAACCCCAGACCTCCTGGATACAATCAGG
The DNA here is from genome assembly GCF_046254945.1 of Alosa pseudoharengus. NCBI lineage: Eukaryota > Metazoa > Chordata > Actinopteri > Clupeiformes > Clupeidae > Alosa > Alosa pseudoharengus. The sequence continues at coordinate 31,842,250 of NW_027468576.1, read as the reverse complement.
TCTATTTACATTCAAATGTGTTGTGTAGCTCTGAACCCAATACTTACGTGTATGACTTTCCAGATCCCGTTTGGCCATAGGCGAATAGGCAAGTGTTAAAACCCTCAAAGGCTCTTTCTAGGAGAGGTTTGGCTAATTTTTCGTACACTATTTGCTGGCTGGCAAAATTAAGATCTGTTTCATCGATGGAGCAGAAAGAGAAGTCAAATGAAAATGTAAATCGTTTGGAGTCGGGGTGATGAACAACAGTTTCATGATTATCCATGAAGATGACTTGGCTAGCATTCTCCTTCTGTTCTCTGAAAGACAAGACATAATACAAGTAGTTAGTTATGCTTATCTCTCTAATGTTACCTCATGAACAGTATTATGAACATTAGAAAATCAGTCAACTATGAGGAAAACATCTGAAAAGAATCAACAGAATTTGTTTCCTAAATCCAAATTTGCTACAGATTTACAAGAGGGGAAGGCCATTCACTTACTGGCAGCCATAATGACAGAAACCAGACTCTTACCTGCTGCTGAAAGGCCTCACTCTTACAGCCACAGTCACTGCACTGTTTTCCATCTTGAAGGAGTCCTGTGTGAGTTCAGTACCTTGAGCGGTAGACTCAGCAACTGATGCTGTTTCTGCTGATGCCGTGGACCTCAAAGCTCCATTGTGACTTGAGCTACTAGAGGTCACAGATTTGGCGGCCTGTATTGTGCGTGGGGTATTAGTTGGCATTCTGTTTTGACTGGAGATTGGCAGTTTGTTGATTGGCCTTGATGCACCGGGTTTTCCATACGCTGAAGTCACCTGCGATGCAGTCATGTGTCTCTCCAAACTTGCAGATTTGGATGACACAGTCTTGTTGGCGTCCTTCCCGGCCAAGCGCTCGAAGACTTCTTTCTTTACACTAATTTTGCCAAACTGTGTTGTTCTGGTAGGGGTTGAAACTGTACTGCTCTGACCGTCTGACTTTGAAATATCCATTTTAGTAGTGATCTCTGCTGATAGTTTCTGTGTAAACCTTGGGGCTCGTCCACTGACTTGTGCTAGCGTGTATGTTCGACTTGCTGAAGCATCCTTCGCTGGGGTTTTAAACACACTTTCTCGGACGCTACCTGAGCGCAGGACACTTGAAGCACGAGGTGTACGACTGTTTGGCTCCGAGAGGATCTTAGACTGTCGAGATTCGGCACTACTAGGCCCTCGGTAACTTGGTTTTGCCCGAGAAATGTTTGGTGTTTTGCCAATCGATCCTGTTCTCGTTCTACGCTTCAAAGTCAACCTCTTTTGGGGAGCCTGCATTGGGTTTTCAGCGTTGGATGTGTCCGACTGTTCGCCTTTCCCCGTGTCTTTATTCTCAGTTTTTCTCCTTTGGAGAGTTAGTCTTGTACTCGAGTCATTCTCTTTCGAGGGGTCTGATATTATGTAGGTCTTATTGGTCTCTCTAGATCTATCCACAGATGCTGTGGTCTCATCCATGATGTCAGCTGTTTTGAATTTTGACAGCTTATTAAAGTTATATCTGATTTAGAGAAACCATGCAGGGACGTTATGAGTTTTGAACTTAATGAGAACAAACGTTCAAATTAAAACATCTAGCATTTTCATAAAAATGTAAAATCAACTAAAATGAGCCAGGTCCTCAATGTACCTGCAACATAAAGGGGGAAAAACTGAAGTTATTACTATTCCATGTAGCAGCTATCTGAATCAATATTTAACATTAACGTATAATGTTAACGTTAGTCATGCTAAGGAGCAGATTCGTTAACGTTTGGCAATACCAGCAGAGGTAACTCCCTACTTTCCGCTAACTGTTAACTTGGGTAAACAGGCAGACAGTTAATGTAAAATGCGATTTTATTTGTATTCATGTCTTAGTTCAAAACGTCTTGCTAGCTAACGTTGGCTAATACGTTGCCTAGGTTAATAATACGCATTAGCATTAGCCATCTCTTCCGCCTTGCATGTGAATCACTGAATTTAGGAAAGTGAGTGTCCCAAGTAACGTTATTCTTAACAAACCAGTTAAAAGCCTTATAGCCAATGGGTGCTGAGATTATTTACAACACTGCTTATAAAACAATATAAACGAAAACGCATTAATTTTGTAATGGACACAAACGTAACTTTTACTAATCCTGTTATTTGTTTACCTTAAAAGCGCTGTATCCTGCCCTTGTCTTCCGCGTCTTTCCGCTTCAACATTCAAACTCCCCAGGTCGTCTTTGATTGGCTCTTCTAAAAATATTACGTCATGTCTGTGGTCATTACAGTAATAACTGCAATGGTGAAGCTCTGCCATGAGGCGGCAGCATTTCCTAGCTCAAGACGTGAAGGACATTTTTGTTGATAAATAGGAATAACACTCAGACAACAAATAAAAAAATCGTTTAGTTTTATTATCTCTGAAAACACAACTATACAAAATTATTTAATAGACCAGAAATTAGACCACTGACTATTTCCTAACAGAACTGTCATGTCTTCTAATAATATCAAGCAGGTTCTCCTTGGTGACAACAGTGTCCTCCTTTCTCTTCTGCTTCTCCCTCCGCTGCTGCTCATGCAGATATGGGGAGTTGAGCAGCTGAGGTGGTAACTGGGAACCTGTGGGCTTCACTCGATTTGTAATCTGAAGAAACAGTCGCTTGTGGCTGTTGTTGAGGAATGTTATGGAAGTGCCTCTATGACCCAGTCTTCCAGCTCTGCCAATCTGGAAAACGTAATCAATAGTGTTACTTGGAATGCAAGTTGTAATAAAGTAACCATTGAGGAAATTATGTCTTTGTTTAAACACCAGTGCACATTCTCAGAATCATTTGTACCTGATGAACATATTCATCCATGTTGGAAGGCATGTCGAAGTTCACTACTAGCTTGACATTAACCAAGTCTAGGCCTCTGCCCAAAACTCCAGTGCTGACGACCACTTCAAAGTCTCCATCAAGCAGGCCCTAAAACAGTTCAAAAGTTCAAACAGTATGTTTCATTAAGCATAGTCTAATTTTAACCAAATTCCCTGCTACGCACTTAAACCACAATAAGTGCTAACATATGCCAAAGCCAAATAAAGAAACCACTGTCCCTTTTAAACAGCAATCACAACTTCCTGCACCATCAACTGCTTTTGTCACCTTCAGAATCCTGTTGCGTTCATGCTGGGTTTTGTCAGAGTGAATGGCCACCGTTTTAAGACCCATCACCTTCTGCACAGCCTCACAGAGCAGGTCGGCCCCGAGCTTACAGTCCACAAATACCACCACAGGCGGCTGGTAAAGCTTCCTGTCCTGTGAGGAGAGTGTCAACAGAGTAGTGTTGGTACGCCAATAAAATAACATGAACTCCAAATGCACTCATGGGGCTGAAGGATACTATATGTTTATGGCCAATTACGTGAATAGTAGCTTTAACAAACAAAGTGTTGTGGTGAATACAGGGCTGGCGATATGTAACTTCATAACTCTGAATTAAGTGTTTGAAATAATGGCCCTGAAAAACTGTGTTCTCTTTAAGCATCTGCAAAAATGGACTTTCGGCACTGGGTCGGCCAAATGTTTAATGCCTTGGGGAATGGCCTTGTTGAGGGAATGCAGGAGGAACTTGAGAAGTACACTTCAAATGAAAATAACAGACACTTTCATGCTTTTAATTAAGATGCTGGTGTGTTTTTAAAAATGGCACTGGGAGCGCAGCCATTTCCTGGTTGCTGCCCCACACATAGTTGGTGGCATGAGCCGTTACTCCATTTTTTGGACCAGGTCCATGGCCAAGGGTCCACCCATTTCCTCTGTTTAGGGGGTGGGGGGCAGAGCTGTGCGGTCCACCTAAATATGACCCAAAGGGTTATTGTATTCCCTCTCAGATTCACCTCATTTTAACTGAGCTTTTTTTTTTTTTATCCCTGTATAATTTTTAAGTGTGTATGAGGGCCACTGTGAAGCAATTTATCTTCAGTCAATCTTAATACTTTGTGATGTGTAAGATGAACTGCGGAAACGAAAATACCCACATTCAGAATTTCAAACAGTTTCTTCTTCTTTGATGGCTCTTCGACCCAGAGAACTATCTGCCGGACATCGGCACACGGTTGGTTCTTCTCTCCAATGGTTATACGGACAGGATCTTGCGTTAGACGTTCTGCTAACTGCTCAGTTGCTATGGGAATAGTGGCAGATGTCAACAAAGTTTGCCTGTCTTTTGGAACTTCCTCCAGGATATCAAGGACCTGCTGCTGAAAGCCCATCTTTAGCATGGTATCTGCCTGAATGGACATTAGAATCGTTTTGTAAAAGGAATAGAGGGCATTAAATATATTACAGTAATATGTATAGAACTATTTGCAACGTAGAAACCTACACACCTCATCCACAACTATCGTTTTCACTCCATCGAGCTGCACGGCCTTCTGTTTTAAGATTTCAAGGAGTCTCCCAGGGGTCGCTATAATTATCTATAGAGGGAAGAAAAAAATCCTTGATAAATGTCATAAGGGTCTGAGTCATCATGCTTGAATTGGATTTAAAAGTACTTATAAATGCATAAATACAAGTGTTCCATCTCACTCTACAGCCATCTACTCTCAAAATGAGAGATTATAAATAAACCCTATTCCGATTCAGTCCCGCGGTACTAGCGGCAAATGGCCCAGTTTCATATTGACCTCATTACTCCCTCTGTCTGAGGGCCGCTTTGGGAGCAGTGCTGGTGGCCTCTGGAGTCGGTCGTACCTTGATGCTTTGCTTGAGCCTGTGGAGCTGAGGGGGCATCGGCATGCCTCCCACCAGCAGGGCCGTCCGCATGTTGGGCAGCCCCATGACCAGCTCCTTGGCCTGCCTCTCGATCTGGATGGCCAGCTCCCTCGTCGGGGTGAGAATGAGGCCTGTTGGACTGGAAGGAGCTCGTCGGGTTTGTCTCTAAGGGGAGCAGAAGATGGAACAGAGATCTTCAGGGGAAGACAGCATCATGAAAAAAAAAATGGAATTTCATTTAATTTCATGTCTCGTTGTTAAACATTATACAGGTCAATTGCCATGCAAGGGATTGCATCCATTTGACATCCATTTGATTGCAGGTTACTCCTATTGGCCCACCACTCTCATGCTTTGGGCATGCAGCCGTGTCTGTCTCTGATAAAAATAGCAGCAATGAGTCCTTGTGAATTACTCATCATAACTATGACTTCCAGACCGTCTGGGTACTCAACATGACCGGCTACAAAAGAGGCTTTACCAGGTCTGAAGATGACTTCTGCTGTAATAATAAATTAACTTTTGCTGCATAATCTTAACTGTTATGTTTATGTTAACTACTGGTATCAACAGGAATAAGGCCTAACCTACAAAGCAATTGAAATAGGTCATTTATTAAACTAGGCTAGTTGATTTAAAATTTAGTGAATCAAATAGGTTAATATTCTAGTATTACTTTATGCACCACCAGAATTTCTTCCTCTAAGTCCTTAGTGCCAGACAAAATGAACAGTAAGGGCCCCTGTCTGCATGGGCCAAGGATAAGTATAAGTATATAAGTATATATACTCTTTTAATCCTGTGAGGGAAATTTGGTCTCTGTATTCATCCCAATCTGTGAATTAGTGAAACACACACAGCACACAGTGAACACACAGTGAGGTGAAGCACACACTAATACCGGCGCAGTGAGCTGCCTGCTTCAACAGCGGCGCTCGGGGAGCAGTGAGGGGTTAGGTGCCTTGCTCAAGGGCACGGCTGCCCCACTGGAGTAGATATTTTGGAGTGGATATTCACTCCAAACTCCACTTAACACAGAGCTTTGCTCTGTAACCCTTCATAATCCTTGAATTATTACCTGCAAGGCCCGAATAATCACTGGCAGAAGAAAAGCCATTGTCTTCCCTGAGCCTGTGTCGGCACTGGCAACCACATCCCGGCTGCTGAGTGCGACAGGGATCATCTGCATTTGGATGGGGGTGGGTGCCTCATATCCAGCCTTGCTAAGATTCTTGCTGAGGACTGGGGGGAAACGACAATGCTCAAACTCAATAATGGGTCTGGACACATCTTGGCCATCTGTCACAATACCTAACTCTCGTTTAACTCGCTGCACTTGTTCCTCTGTCAAGGAAGAAATGAAGTCCTCCTGTCTATATGAATAGTCCTGCTCTTGTTCGTCCACTGCAGTGTCCAGAGCTGAGCAAGCTGGCTGAGATGATGTGTCCACCGTTGTTTGACTGCGACTCAGAATATCTGCCAATAGACCTTTCCCCATACATGCCAAGTGACTCGCCTTGCACTCTAGACTGCACACGTCATTGTCGGTGCTGTCGCAAATGTATTCACCATATCGTCCACACATGACACAAACGGGCTCTCCCGGTTCTGGCCATCTCTGACTCTTTTTGAAAGACTTCACGGGCTCCTCATATTCGCTGTCTTCTCCCACCGATTCGTCGTCGGGCGGGTCGGGTTCACTGCAAAGGCTGTCGCTCTTAGCAATGCTGTCTGTGACACTGTTTGCTATTGTTTCGACTGGCTCCTGCTTTTGTATGGTTCCTGCGATCCCATTAGGTGTTTCTGTCACTGAACAGCTGGGGTCTGGTGTTCCCTTGACTTCCTCCACACTCACTTTGCACTTCTTCGCTACTTGAGGACTGTCTGAGGTTTTCTTTACCTTCAGTGATCTTGGAACAAACATATTCCTTCAGATTGTGCAGCTAACGTTAATTTTAAGATAGCACGCTATTATTGGACGACAACAGGCAACAGCTCGTCTAACCGCAAAGGGCATAGCGCAAATGGATAGATATGACAACAACGACGAATTTAGGTAATTTAAATGATGTATACAATAACAAATTATGTAGTTCACAAGGTGGTGTTGAGTCCATAGACAGTAAAAGTTGAGTCTATGGCGGCGGCGGTCTTGATATGTCGCTCACATAGAGTCGCTCACCGACGTTTCGCGTTTCCCCCTGAAAGTCTCCTGAATTATACGTCATGCAGCTGTTGCATTCTGGGGGTTGAAGTTGTATTGCTTTATTGTGTCTATTTCTTTTTGTGTGTTTCAGTTTCAGTGTCGAGTCTTTCAGGCTGCATCTGTCAAGGCTTTCTCGACATTGCAGGAGTCTACCCACACCACACTACTTTAACCTAAAATATTTTATAGGTTTATTCTCAGCAAAAGTAGACTAATATAGCCTGGCCAACCACACAAATCACTTTCACCATTCCTATAGGCCTATCTTAACATGCTTACAATGATGTGTTACTAGTAACCAAGGCAACTACTATTCAATATGTGATCAAAATATATGTCACTGATGTGCAAGTGAATCTACAAAGTGATTTCCCAGGCAGAGCATACTAATTATGCTTTTAGTCAACAGTTCATCTGGCCGAGAAAGTTATGGCATAGGCTAGGTGTGCACTGGAAACATGTTAAAATGACTGTTAAAAAGCTTTTTCCATAGATATGCAATTAGAATACATAGTGAAAACTACCATTCAAAGCAACGATTAAAGCATCCTCCTTAGAAAAAGTGAACAGTTAAGCTGTTTGCATCACATATGCCCCTTGGGCGGACCGCGCAAGCGCAGTGTGTTGAGCCTTTCACAGAAGACGGAGTGCGGCAGGAAAACCGCAGAGAGCCAGATTGAATAGAGGAGGGAATACCGTAAATATCCCGAATGAAAACGTGTGGATATGAAAACAGCTAAACGACTTCGCGTTAAAGACAAAGACTGTATAGAGCACAATAGCTATTGTGGCTGAATTTTAAAAAAGGATTTATGGAGCATAGGCTATGTCCTCATGAATCCGAATTATAGCGTTTGAATGACAATCCAAGTGGAACAGAATGGATGGAAATTGCATGGACGTGCGCTACCGTCAGGACTCATTTGGGGGGGAAACAATATAGACTTAAAAGGCAACACATAACCGACTTGCCTTATGAATAATGTGTGTATTTGTCTGAAAACTGTATCGGGTTTTAGATACACGGAAACAATCAGATTGGTGCATTAAATTCCAACGGTGGGATGTCATCATTAGCCATTGCATCGTAATCTCAAGGCTTCTACAGCAAGGAACTTGACACGTCGAGGTGTTAATATGGGTGATTTGGTCGACGCAAAGGAAATTAAAAAGACTTTCATTATTCCGACTATTAAGCCTTTTGAGCATTATGATTTCAACAGGGCTAAAATCTTCTCAAGCCTCACATGGCTAGTGGCCAAAGCCTATGGGACAGGTAGGTGGCGTCTTTTCTTGTTCGAGCTCAACATTTTAATTATCTACCGTTATTGTTATTGCTGGACACTCTTCTCCTTAATGATGAGATCCCTTCAGCTATAATTCCTTCTCTGTTTGGCTCAACGGGTAGGCATAGTAGGCCTATTTAGCCTAGTTAGCCTATAGGCCCTTATACTATTGTGTGTTTAGAGAACAGGTTTTAAATGTCTGAAAAACATATTTTAGCCCTTTATTATTATTTAAAAAAAATTATTTAAAAAAATCTGAATTTAACAATTTATCACTATAGTGTCAACTAGCACTATGGTCGGGTTCAGTTAATTGTAGGACACTAATCGGGGCTTTTCATTCCTAATTGAGGACAGTGGATAATCAGGCATTGGAATCTAGTGCTGAAGACTCACAATTTCATCCGATTCTCGGAATTATAAAGCTTTAGAAAAAACTCGTTGTTGGCTACTTGGCATTAGAATTATAATGGTCAAGCTCTGGATTTTGCAAAAACCTTTTAACGAGACTGTTTGCATTGCCCATTCAATATATTACTGGAATTCAGGGGGTATGGCATTTTTTTCTTAGCCTAATTAAAAAATAAACAATGAAGAAACACCTCTATTAAAACTTTAATTAAATGTAACCTTTTAAACTGCTTGCATTATTGTTGCTGTTACCTTGTGAAAGACAGGGATGACATGACATCATCATGTCGTGAGTCAATGTGGTTGCCTACTGTAAAGATTTTCCACCACATCACAAAGATCTCCCATACAGTGTGCAGGCTAGGTATATCCTACACTAGACACTACAGGAATCAAATTTCAACATCTTATTGTGAACTCGCATTGAAACTGGATGAAGTGCAGAGTCAGACAGGCCCTTGGGGGATAGCTCAGTTGTTGAATCAGTTTCCTTCTATCAAGGCCCAGTCATTATGCTTCACTCTGAACGAATTGTGTTTGGAAAGACTAAACCGCACGTTTCACTTGTGGTGACTTGGGTAAAGCTGTATAATAGCCTTTTGACCAATAGGAACAAAAATGTGCTAGTTAAGGTGGCCAAATATGGTTCATTGTTAACTTTCCATTGTTCAGATTTAGAGTTTAGATCTGTATTTAATGTCATGGTTTTAGCAGGTTGAGCCTCAGTCTAAGGCAAATTGTAACACACTGAAAACATGAACAATGATACTGCACAAAGACATGACAAAGAGCTGGATGTGGGTGTAAAGTGTATGCCATAGCATAGGGCATCTTGGGCTCTCAAGCAGAGAATGTTAGTGTGGTCTACAGAGGATATGACATAATTCATATGATGCAGCCCATGCAAATGTAAACGTGGAGGGCAATGGTTATTTTTATTTAAAAAAAAAAAAAAAAATTAAGGTCCGTGATATCTTGCTGACCACCTCAAACACACTTTCATTCATAAACCTATGCATGAAATAATGTAGATATGATTAATTCCATGGCGCAAATAATGTGACTATGATGTTGTGTACAAATGTTTATAATTTGTTCTCTTGTGTCTTGCCTCTTTTGTTGGTCTCAGATATGGTGAACAAAGAGATCCAGATGTCTGAAAAGAACAGGCAAGGCACTGAACAGATAAAAGCACTATATCCTCTCCTGTGGTGCAACCCCCTTACATGCTGCAGGGAGAAATCTGTTTTTCATGTGCCCAGACAATCCTCCCAGTAGGCCTAGATATGTATGTAGGCCTACAAGATTGGGCTGAGGGTTGCATTGTTGCACCAGTTGAGGAAACCATGGTCATTTCCACACATTTGACTAGCTCCCACAAATCATTGCATTGGAAACAAATACAGAAGGTTTGACTGATTGAGTGTAGTGATGCAATGTTTTTTTTTTGTGGCACATAATATCAAATCTGGGGATGATGAAATGAATATGTGTTGTTGTAGCAGTGAGATGTCAGGTTCAAACCCGTCCTGTCTCCCCATCACCCTATTTTGTGACAGAACGTAGGGTCAGCCAGTAGAAAACATTTGAGTTTCTAATCATGGAGTCTTGGACTCCTGCACAAATTCACTTTGAATGCCAAAAAAGTTACTTCTGACCAGCTGTATGTCATATTTAACCAGGGCATTAATAACACTATCTACAAGGCCTGTACTACTACCTCAAAATAAGTTGCTCTCTAGTTGACCCAATGATTTAATGCGCAAATTATGATTTTGACATCGGATGGGATAAAAACAGTACCAAACCTCTCAACCTCCGCTTACCTCCAGAAGAGTTCATGACCTGTGAATGAGAGTGACACCCAAACTTGTGACATAAGAAATGAAATTCCTCCCATTGAGATTAATCTTGCTTGACCACACACCATGTTGAGAACTGCAGTGACCTTTAAGCCTGCTGTGAACTTTTCAAGGGTGCTTTCACACCCAAGCACTCTGGTGCTTTAATCCCCCTGGTTCTCTTTGGCCAGTTATGGTTAAATGCCCCAGTGTCGATGTGTCCCATCAAACAATCATGCTTAGCTCCTGGTCATGGTCTGCTTTCAAGCAAATGAAGCAGATGACACCAGACCCAATAAGCCTTCATATAAAGCCTGTAAGGACTGGATTAACGTTTGAATTTCATAAATTGATGCCAGCAACAGATTGCTGAGTTACGGAACAATATACAGCTCATTCAACACCATATATCATAGTAAATGTATTTCATTTGTTGAAAATGTTTGATAAAAGCACCTACCTAGTTTTTGCTGGTTTGATAAAGGTGCTGCAAAATTTGTCAAATATCAGAAAGTGAAAAATTGCAGATGAAAAAAAAAAAACAGTAATCTTGACTTGAATGAGATTAGATTGCCATACTCATAATATGGCACCTAGTTACAGGAGTATTTTGAATTTATCACCCAAAAAGTCATTCTTAACCAGTGTCTCATCTATGCAAATATTTGTCTTGCCCTCTCCTTAAAAATAAATGTGATGACAGCTTTTAACACTTATTGTTGATTCTGTTCACAACTGAAACCACTAAATGTTACTGAGCTCTGCTAGGCCACAGCTGAAACTGCAGATGAGGTAAACAAATCAATGTATAGCTTTACCACCACCACAACATCATGTGAGTGCATTAACTAATAAATCCAGTCGAGGTTGTACCTCACTAGAACAGCAAGACAATGTAGTCTCCTTCACACTTACGGCTACCACTGGGCTGGGTTTACTGCCAGCTGTTGGCTAATCAGAAACTTTTGAGTAATATGTTGTGGGGTCACATCAGAGACGTCACATGGTTTTCATAATTTCCAATGATCATGTGCCAATTAGATGTTGCTGGAGGTCAGTGGTCAGTGTTAAATTTTGCATTTATGCAAGATGTTGATGATTAACTGTTACACTTTTGTTTGAGAGAAATGTCTTGTCTAAATCTACAATTTATGATATATTAGGTAATATTGCACCTTGTGCAAGCCTAAAACTATCTGTATATCGGAGGGAAAAGCTGCTTTTGGAAGGCACCTTGTGTTTCAGAATGAAATTTTGTATGGATGGCCTTACCTTATTTTTCAAAGATAGATTTTATGATCCTCACTAGTATGGCCTCTTTGGAAGATAAATAATTGAGATGTGAGTCTGAATAATGAATTCCTGTTTCTCTTGTGAGTGGCTCCCCTCGCAGTGTGAGTCCTTTCCCTTCCTGTTTTCTGTCTGGTTGATGGTGCGCAGGAGGATCTCCTGGAGAGAGATGTGCTGTACACACTGCCCATACGATCAATCAAGGCCCTACTCCCCCACCCACAATTACGGTTGCCATGGCACCATTGAAAGTCCAGCCACTGACAGTCATGCTTTTGATCAGGCCGGCAATGCCCAGGTGTTAGTTAGATTGGTGTAAATGTCAAAGTAGGAACAAAAATGGATGATCTATGACTGGAATTATGTCATATGTGAGTGTTGTAGAATACTTATTTCAAGATGTAATAACATATGCATAGGTGGGAGGAGGAAATAGGAAAAAAAACATTCTTATGTTGCCATTGCATTTGTTTCTTGTCAAAGTCTAAGACCAAGCACAATTCCTAACACATTTACATATTACATTGATTGTAATTTTGCACATTGCAGTAACCTGAGGTCTTTGCTCAATCCTTGCAAGTTCAGCTATTGGAGCTCAACGCATTTCTCTCTCTCTCCTCTCTCTCTCCCTCTCTCTCTCTTCTCTCTCTTACCTCTCTTTCTCTCTCCCTCTCTCTCTCTCTCCCTCTCTCTCTCTCTCTCTCTCTCTCACTGGAGGTGGTCTCATTAAGAGCCCTTTTCTATCTTCAGTGCACTGATGGAGGCCTCATCCTCTGCCCTCAGTTGTGTGGGTTAGTGCAGCGCAGTGCAGTGGCTTTGGCCCTGATTTATTTACACTGTAGGGGAACACTTTTAACTGTCAGCTCACTTATTGTCAGCGTTGCAGAACATTAAGTGGATGGCAGGGCAAGGGGTGAACTCTGCAAGACACTGGCAGAATCCTCTCTTTCACATTGATTTGTCAGGGCATACTTAGGACATGAGGACATAAGGACACACTCATGCCTTCTTTTATTTGTAGCTGGAAAGCAAATGTCTTAATGCATTGCAACATGTTTGTATGAGTTCGTCATGCAAATTATGCATGTTTGCATCCCATCACCTGCTGTGAAGGAAAGGGGGCACGCAAACATCTCTCTTATTCTGCTGGTGCGTTCCTGGCTCATGCTCAGTCTCTCCTGCATCGTTCTCTCCGTGTTTCTCTCCCCCTGGTGAAAAGATCCGATCTGATACTGTCTTGGCTCAGTCCCCGATGGCACTGGGCATGTTTTCTGTTGAATGGCTCCGGAGAACAGCATAGTAGCTTTCTATAACTAGCTGCACAAGTCTTAGTGAATGGCATTGCCCACAGCAACCCTATTGGCCAAGCAGCATTAACTGGACAGACTTGGACCTGGGGCTTCATTGCAGTGGACATGATTTGACATTTATATTTGTCCAGGCAAAAACAGTGATGCCCCTAAGATCTTAAATGTCCATGGTCTTACATGAATAGTATGAAACGCGCATCTCTTATATACATCCCTCTTGGTTCAGCATGATTTGTGATCTTAAACACAAAATACAATAACAATTTTAGAATTTATATCCTCTATGTATCAGTATTTTTCTCTCTCTTATTCTGTATTTCCTTCCTCTATGGCATGAACTGTTAACTGTGAGCATATTGTTGTGATTCCCTCTTGCAGACAGTGTCCCGGGTGACTTGAAGGAGCCCTTCTACACAGACCAGTATGAGCAGGAGCACCTGAAGCCTCCAGTGGTGGGTCAGCTGCTGTCGGCGGAGCTCTACTGCCGGGCCGGCAGCCTCATCCTGAAGAGCGACGCGGCCAAGCCGCTGCTGGGCCACGACGCCGTGATCCAGGCGCTGGCGCAGAAGGGCCTGTACGTCACCGACCAGGAGCGGCTGGTCACGGAGAGGGACCTGAGCAAGAGGCCCATCCAGATGGTGAGTGTGGAGGGGGGGCCCTCCTCTCCTCAAACACACACACACACACACACACACACACACACACGCTGGCTGCCAACACATGCACAGCATTCCCTCTGCTAGTCAGTCTGGTGTGAGGCCTTTTCTCTCTGTCTTCTCTCCCCCTTGATCTCTCTCTCTCTATCTCTCTTCTAATTCTGTGTTAACATTCAGGAGCAGTGGCTGACTGTCAACACCTCAGTATGTCTGTTGGATTTGCTGTTGCTGTTGGACAGGCTCCACCCTGTTTTGTGTCTGTATGATTCACCATTTTCTTGATTATTGGATCCTCTTGCTCTTCCTGTTTTTCCTTCTGTCTCCTCTCCTGTCAACGGTGTTTGGTTTTTGCTCTCTCTTCACGGCGAAGCCATGTTATTGACTGTTGTTCTTGTGATTATTCGTCAGCTTTTTACATAAGAGCGTCATTATGCTCTCTCCTCTCTGCAACAAAGGGGGCCCTTACTGGATGAGTGATTTTCCTCTTAAAGGATAATTATAATGTTATTTATTGTGGAGCCTGAGGCTTTCATGTGTTTTTTATGAGATCTGCGCATGCAGTACGTATTTGTATTTATGAGAAAGAATGTCAATGTTTGATTTAGGTTTGTTTTGGGTTTGTGGTGTTGTTGTTCCATCTGGATGGTTGGAGAGACAGCTATTGCTTTCAGTCGAATGATTTGAACTCTTTCTGTGATAATATCCATCATTTTAGAATCCCAGCTTGTACAGTGGTGGAGTGTTTGTCTATTGCAATGATTAACATGGTATTTGGACCAGGGCTCAACGTTAACTTTTAAAAGTGGTTAAAAGTGGTTGTCAGCTTGGCAACCAGGCATGAGGTTTTGGTTGCCAAAGCCAGCCAAATCAGGTTGCCACTTGTAACAATTTGGGCAACCGGGCACCCATTAATGTCGAGCCTTGATTTAGACCATGAGGAGAAAGTGAATTCCTGAATTCTGAATTCCCTGAATTACAAAAGACAGTCATATGTATCATCATAACAAGTTTACAATTGACAAACAACTGAGAATCGAGGTGGTAGACCTGTGCTAACACTCCTTCACAGTGTTTTTCTCACACAATCAGTATTGCATCCTCCTGACTTGTTCTCTCTCGTCCCACTCTTTTCTGTCCTGTCTTGCCTTTTTAGCTGTCATTGTATTCTTAGCAAGGAGAGATGATGATTGACTCCTCTTTCCACTTGGCATTTGTGCGTGTCCTCACCTCAGCCACAGAATGCATTTTTATTCATGAATTAAAAAGCAGTAGCTGTGGCTTTCATGTCCAGCACACAGCAATGTGCTATACCTCTTGCATTACGTAATTCCGTCCCAAAACCCGCATTCTCAGGATTTCTGACAGTTTCATGTTCATCACTCCTCCATCATGAATTGCTTTATATAATCCCGATCCCTACTCCAGCTTTAAACTTCCAAGTGCAAAGTGAAGGTACTCCTCCAGAGAAAGTTTCCAGCTCTTAAAAATAGCTCAGGTATCTGCCCTGGCGAGAAAGCTGTTCCGTGTTCCTCGCCGGAACTGGCCTTTAAGGATGTAGCCTGTCTTAGGCACTTGCGCATGTTGACCTGAGGAGGACACAGACTGTGAAGACCAGTTTTGGTGTGCATCAGCAGGTTGGATGTCGATTATTCATGGGGCAGAGCTATTTTCAGGAGGGGTGCAGGCTGGACTGGACGGGCCTGTTCTGCTCTGCACAGATGCTGTGGCTTTCCAACGAAGCGCAGCAGGAAATCCGCGGCTGTGTTGAAGGAAACCCAGCTCCTGATTCAATTACTCTTAAGAGCTTTGACAAAATGGTCAGCCCCATCAGGCAAAAAGGATTCCCCCCCCCCCCTCTCTCTCTCTCTGCCATTTCAGCTGGAT
This sequence comes from Alosa pseudoharengus, assembly GCF_046254945.1. Taxonomy (NCBI): domain Eukaryota; kingdom Metazoa; phylum Chordata; class Actinopteri; order Clupeiformes; family Clupeidae; genus Alosa; species Alosa pseudoharengus. The sequence continues at coordinate 31,826,620 of NW_027468576.1, read as the reverse complement.
TCAGTCAGCATAGAGACCCGTCTTTGCCTGACAGAACACATTCAAGAGGCTGCTCACTGTTTTCCTCATTTTTCTTTTTTTTTTTCGTGCTCTATGCTGTAATGAAGTGACTCTGCTAAAGAAACACGTTTCTATCCTCAGCTGCTGGCCACCCCCCCACACATGCACCCACACACATTTCAGCATTACCATCTCTCTCATATGCACACGAGGCGGAGGAGTACCAAAATGCCAGACCCTAAAAATAACACAGTGTGATAATCCATCCTTACATTGTGTGCCATGCAGTGATATGCAATGATGAGATTAATTCAGCAAACAATTAAATGTGAGTCAGTCTTGTCTTAAGCATGGCTAAAATTTGAACAGTAAGATATATAGTTTCTCAGGCTGTATTAGAAGACGCTTGGTCTAAATGTTGACTGTACATGGTGCTGGGCGGTGGAAGTTACGGTATCTGTGGTGCTTGATATCCGGTCCATTCCATTTGAATTTGGGTTTCCATTGAATGTGTTAGAGAAAGAAAGACTGTGGTGAGTACAAATTGCCAGAGGACAGAAATGCGAGCTTAGGCATTAAGTGAATGACTGTGCGTTTCTCTTTTTAATTACTACTACATGTGGCAGTTGGATAAAACTTGGTGTCAGTTGACCTTCAAATATGGGCTGGAGATTTACGACTAAGCCTCGCTTCCAGGGAACAACTGTAGTCTGTGAGAAAGAACAAGCGGGAAACACTTAAGACTGTCACTACTTTAGAGGAGTCTGGCCTCACACAACATAGTTGGAGCTTTCTTTCTTTGCTCTCTAGCTTGCTGTGTGTGCGCTGAATACAAATGCCTTTTCTCCTATTCTGCTCTCAGCTATCTGTCTCTGTGGGGCTCTCCAGGTTCAGATCATCCTACTGACAACATGCAGTAGTGGAGAATCCCATAGCTGCTCTCGGCCAGGGAACTCCCAGGGCTCCACCACAGGCACTGCAGGGCAAGCTGAGCTGAGCTGAGCTGAGCTGAGCTGGCTCCTTTTATTCACCACAGTGGGTGTAGCTGACAGACTGCCTCCAAGTGCAAGAGCTCTCGTTCGCTCTCTATCTCACTCACTCACTTGCTCACACACAAACACACACACACACACACGTCTCTCTCTCTTACACACACACACACACACACACACACACACAAACACACACACACACACTTATACACACACACACACACACACACACACACACACACACACACACACACACACACACACACACACTCATACACACACACAAACACACACACACACACACACACACAGCCCCCCCATCTCTCTCTCTTACACACACACACACTCATACACACACATACACAGTCTTACACACACACACACACACACACACACACACACACACACATAGTCTCTCTCTCTCTCTCTCTCTCTCTCTCTCTGTTGCTGTCCTTTCATGAATAATACATGTAGTCCAAGCATTGTTTTTTATTAGAAACAATGAGTAACAAAGGCCGTTAAACACTTGGAGTAATGGCTCGATCAATACGTCAGAAGTGAGAGAGGAGATAGTCTTGCCCTCCAGAGAGATGGAAGTAATAGGATGTTTTGATTTCTCTGGGTGTTTTATTGGGGTAGTGGAAGTGGCTTTAAGTGCCTAAGTCAATAGGCTAAGATGTCTGTGGTAAGTCTGTGCTGTGTGTGAGAGTAGAGATGCAGCCGAAGCGTCTTCCTCCGCTAAGAAACTGGTCGCCACTGGAAGTGTGTGGTGTGATGAATTGTTGATCACCATGGACATGATTGTTGTCATTTCTGCCAGTGTGTCATCCATGTGTCTCTCTTGAGCTATTTGTTGCTACGCTCACAGCAAGTAGCTATGACTAACCTGTGTCGCCATGGTGATGCTGAGCTCATCCAGGTTTCTCTTACGTTTTTTAGCCCTGATGTTGCCTCGGGGCATTAACTGTTACCATTAGAACTGGCACTATGTTGTTGGTGAGGAGGTCTAGAGGGGGTATGCCAATGTGGCTTGAGTGCCATAAAATGCTCACTAGGGTAAGTGTATGACAACAAAAACTGCTGAGCTGTTGATGGTTGATTACATTTCTTAATTAAAAAGGACCATTTATTTTTTTGTGTATAGTTATTTCCACTTAAAAGGCAAGACTTGCATTGTAACTGTTGAAGAGAATTATGGCTGGTGCCTTAGAAACCAATGAGGCACAAAATGGAACTTTGATGTGCAGTGATGTCATTTAAAATGGCCCTTGAGCAGAACATAAAAGAGATCAGTGAAGGGGTTTAGTGTTTCCATTGGTATTTCCACTTGTGCCTTTTTACATTTCAAACATTTCAACAAGGATGCACATTTCATCAGTATTTCCTGAGTATTTGTACATTCTGAGAATAAAACGTATGGCCATGACACAGGACCGTTCCTTTTTTTTTTCATGCATGAATAATGGAAACCTGTTCAGTCATATTACATTTTAGCCCAAGATGTCCGGCACTTGTCTGTTGTATAACATTTTACTTTACTAACGCTAGTCTAGTGCAGTCAGACTCACATTCTCTCAGTTGATCCCATTCATTGTACATACGGCACACTGTATATTCCCAATGAAGCAGGGCAGTAAGCAGTGGCGGATAGCCAGGCTACATTATTACCTGAATGGAAGCGCGTTAACGTTGTGCGTCGTGCCTGTGGTTTGACGGCTAGTTGGCTGTGTATGTGTGAACTCTGAGCAGTCGGGGGGTCTCTCCAGCGACCCCGAAGTTCCAGCCGGAGACAAAACCTGATGCATTATTCACTCTCCGCCACGACGCGGCACAACGCGAACACATTGACCCACTTCTGCCGTGGGCGTGTCCCTCCTCACGCTCCTACACAAAGCAGCAGTGAGGGCTGATGTGTTGACATGCTTGTTGAATGTTTGCGTCTCCATATCATGCCATGTCCTTTCAAAAAGAGGACTGGAGCAACGTATAGATGCATTCCTTGGCACCGATTATGGAGGGCAGGGCAATGGAGCAGGACATCATCCAAAACCTCTTGAACTAACATGATTAAAAGATGTGAAAAGCAAATGAAAATGGCATGTGTTTAAGCAATAATTTACTTACAGGGCAAATTATACTAATTAGCTATTGAAGAGATGTTGTCTTTTGTGCTCACAGGGTGCATACAATATCACACGCCAATGTTTCAGTCAGTGCAGTGGGTGTGTGTTTGGTAGACACGTATGCCACCGTGTGCATTAGGGGGGGGGGGGAGGACTCTTCGCTGATGGAGACGTGCTTAATGGCTGGTCTGGTACAGTATCCAGCGTGACTATCGATACCCTGTCTAGGTAATGAACTGAGGCTGAACGTTTCTCTTTGAAACGGGGTGGATTCTCATTGATTCGGCTGGCCCAGACTGACGGGCTGAGGGCTGGCTGGGGAACAGGAGGATGCTGGGAGACACGCGGCTTAGCCAGCCTGGCAACTCCCCTCCCCTTCCACCACCACCGCCACCACCACTCCTTCTCTCTCTGCTCGCTGCCGTTGCTGTTGTCATGGTTACCTTCTGCACGGGCAGGCTGGGAAGGAGACTGGTTTCAAGAGTGGGGGTGGTGGAAAGGCAGGTGGTGATGGGGTTTGTCTTTATTGCGTGGAGGGAGGATTCGCTTTGCGGAGCTGGTTAGTTCAAGCACATACTGGTACACATCAGTCTTTCTGTGAGTGGGTAGATACGTAGAGCCAGAATATTTATGCATAGTAATGATAGACAAGGAGAATTTGACTTCATAGCGCTTTACACACACTCACTACATCACTCCCTTTCTTCTCTCAGAGAGAGAGAGAGAGAGACCATGGAAATATCCTTCCACTCTGCTCTAATCTCCAAGACTATTCAAATCTTAAGATGGCCTAGAATTCACCTCCCTCATGGCTGTTACGAGACAAAAGCCATAATGAGATACTTGACCTTTCGACAGTGGGCATATTTTTGTCGAAAATTGAGCTCTTAATTGGTTCTGTGCTAGTTAATTCATAACAGTAATTCTTCCATACTGTAGATTCTTTCTTTTTGTCATCCATAGGTCTTTTTTTTCAATGAGCATTTAGCAGACTCACATTTCTCCTCACATTTAGTCTCAGTGTATGACAGACATATGAAACCATGACACAGCATTTAATTGACACTGGAGACGTGGGACCAGTGTGCTGGGCAGTGAGGACCATCTGACCACGTGCCCCAAGCGGAAATGTCAGGCCAAGAGGTATCTGAGGTGCCCTCGCCCCAACTGTCTCCACACAGGGATCTTCTGCTGGAATGCCATTTCCTGACCCACTGTCTTTACCTCTGAGCAAACAGTGGCGTGTTTACCCAGTGCCTCCTTGGTAGGCCCCCAGAGGCATGTCCTAGCACACGACGCTGGCCATGTTTCCTGTGATTTGGTTCTCGTGAAATAAGTGTAATTGTTTCCATTAGAAACAATTACTGTGAATTAATTTCAATTAGCTGTCTAGTTATTAGTAATAAACTGTTACAGATTATGCTGGTGCATTGCAGCTTTCTGGATTATCAGTGATACTGTTTAAAGGTGTATGAAACAGCATGCCTGTGCTCTTTTATTTTAAGTACTTTTATAATGATGAGTACATTTCACTTGTTCCTTTATCCAGAAATGGCAGTACACTGTGGCTCAAGCCTGCACCTGTTTGTCATCTCTGAGTAGGGCATGGCGCCACAGGCTGTGTTTTTGTCTTTTTTTATGGCATATAAGCAGTTTTGGGTCACCACTCTCTGTCTTGTACACTGGAGGAGAATGTGCACAGGCCTTAAGACCTACTCCAGCACATGGTTTAGACTGGATTAGTCCAAGAAGCTTTTGGAGCGACAGAAAGAGCTTTGTTTATTGTGTGCTTGATTATTGCTTTATCACACTCGGAAGTGAAAGTATGCGGTCACCCACAGAAATTGCAGTTGTGTTATGGAAAGCACGTTGCATGTTATAGATATACACAAAATCTAGATAGTCTTAAAATTGGCTATCGCAGGCCTCCTTTGTAAAAAAGACAGTAAAACTAGCGATAAAGTAATGACAGCATTTTATTTTTTGATACATTTTCTTTGTTACGCTTGAATATTTTGTTTTCTCTTGTGGTTTATGAAGATGCTGCTCATGCGTCATCCTCTTGTAGGCTAAACAGACTAAAGCGGATAAACAGGCCACATCCAGCAGAGAACGTTTCTGTGTCTGGCCAAGACGGTGTGAAGCAGGGGGCGTCTCGTATAAGAACGACCCACTGGGCAGGAAGACTTTAACAGGAGAAAATCAGTGCCACGCATCTTTCAAGCCTTTCCTTTTTCTTTTTTGTCTTTTCCTGTGTCGGAGAGGCTAGAGCGATAAAAGTGTCAGATCTGGATATTAAATCTCCAGACCGTCCATAAAGCGACGCAGGGCCGTATTGTGCAAGAAGCCATAACTGCCTGCGTCCACTGCACACCCTGTCATTTTCAGTGCATGTGAATCCTGCATGTAGTCACTGCACGGGGCAGCCTACAGCGAGTGTGCAGAGAATGTTGACCCGGTCGCATCTCAAACTCCACACCGATACGAGAACATGCAGTTGCCTCGGTTAATAGATTTAGATATGAGGGCCAGACATTCCTCTATGGGATGTCAAGGTAATCCATCTACGGCATCATCAAACACGGATCTGTCACAGATGAATTTGGGTTCCGTTCGCTCGGTTCCCTAAGTGTCTGGTCATCAGATGGATTATGGCCCGCTGCACTCAACATTTGAGCAGAAGGCGTTCTCTTTAGTGGAGAGCCGTGGCACAAACACATTTGGTGCATAACAGGAACACTGGCAGTAGAAATGTTGCTCATACTGAGATGTCAGATCAATATAGGAGATTTGCGCGCAGTAATCAGCTTAAATGACAAAAAGCGTGGCAAAAAAAAACAGCTGAAGAGTCTTTTTCTGTGTGGTTATGTAATCCAGTGGCTCTGTATGGATTGATTCTGATCCCCCGTTTCTCCTGGGCTAAGCATGTGAGATTGTCACAGTTCATCTGGGAGGAAAATCAGCTTGCTCTGGGCGACTGTTGGAGTCCGGTCAAGTGAAAAACAAAAACTGCTGACCCGGCAGAGAGAGTGAAATGTAGCATCCTCCCCATCCTGCTGCAGTTGCTTTTCTCTCTCTCTCTCTCTCTCTCTCTCTCTCTCTCTCTCTCTCTGTCTCTCTTTCTCTCTCTCTCTCTCTCTCTCTGTCTCTCTCTCTCTCTCTGGTTGAACTCTTGTCTGGCCAGAGGCTCTTACACAGAAGTTGGTGCATTGACTGGACATTCAAACTGAGGCCCACCGGTCTGCTAGGATATTTTTGTAGCTGAATTCAGGCGATAAATTAGGCTGCACCTGCATGTCAGTGTGGTCTTACAGGACCAGATGAACAGCAGTGTGCAGATGTGCTGCCAATGGACGTTTTTATTGTTGGCTCTGCGGAAAGTCAGTAAAGCATTGCAGTGATAGAAAGGGAACAATCAAGGAAGACTTACAAAAAGGCTTAGAGTATTAATGGTTACCTAAACAAAGCTTGCTTAAATCTGATATTCAAACACAGACACAGTTACTGCAGGTCCTCTGAATGTTGATTGAACAGAAGAAGAAGTAAGAGTGATGATGTTTTGGGAACATCTCTGTGTGTAATGTGTATAATGTGTGTGTAGACCACTTGCGCCTGCTGTTACCCATGAACCCTCAATCAACTCAAGGCAGCGCAGCCTGTCAAACAGGGACCCAATCTGTCTTCTCCTTATTTAGTCAACCTTCCAGGAGGTTGCAATCAATAATGTCCCAATGGCCTTCCCATGAGGAAAAAAACCCTCCCTTTGTTACAAACCTGACACAATCCCCCCCCCGCCCCCTGCTCTCCAGATGATCCCGGTGATTTTTTAATTTGCAATGCACGGGCTCAGTTCATCCTTCAGCGGGGTGTAATCTGCAGTAATGCCAGCATGTCAGGCATCTAATGAGGTGCTGTCTGCTTGATCAGAATGGGTAAGTGGTGGGCACGGTGGCGCTGTGTTGGCGGGGTGGTGCGGACGGTGGCATGTTATTAGAGGCTGCAGGGACGGTGTTTGGGTGCAGGCCTGGCAGGTCTGAGCCTCTCTTAATCACCCGCTGGCTGGCGGGCTGGCTGGCTTCGCTGGGGCCCTGGTCAATAGCACTTCCATAGATGAGAGAGAGAGAGAGGGAGAGACTTTCATTAGCAATAGTAGGGGGAGTGGTGACAACATCAATGGCTCATCTGGTCCACGTAAGGTCAAACTGAATTCAGTGACTCAGTCAAAAATGCCATGTCCTCACAGACCACTGCAGATCACATTATTAGAGAACTAGACAGTGCTAGGTTTAGACATTGTGTGTGTGTGTGTGTGTGTGTGTGTGTGTGTGTGTGTGTGTGTGTGCAATTTCATTTGTTAAGCTCTGGTGACCTTATTTACTATGAACAACAGTGCTCCATTGTTGGGTTTTTGAAGTTCTGTATGTTGAATCCCAGCATGCTAGTTTTCTAGAAAGCCATTGAAGCATGATAAATTATATATTAGGTCATGGAAAGGCACCAGTCCTGCGCGCAGGCATCTAGCCATGTAAATATTTAGAGTGAAAAAGTTACATAAAGCACTGAACATAAAACTGCATGAAAGCTTTTGGAGCTTATTATGTTGGCTCTCTTTGAAGCAAACACTAAAACAACCAATGACAGAGTCCAAAGTGAGCTAATATTTTTCTGCCAAACAGACAGACTCTACACTGATACACTTATTTTATTCATTCTGTTTTCTTTTTGTGAGTTAACAGGACGGCCTAGACCACAGAATGATCCCTAATTTACTTTTTAAATAAGAAGATACTCATCATTGCAAATGCTTTGCAGAGGTGCGATGTGTCATATTCTGGCAATCCCCTACTCTCCTTTGTTGTCTCTAGTCTTTTATTGTTTGTAATACAATATTGAACTTTTTTCATCAGGCGTTAAGGAGGTCTCCTAAAGGGAACCATATAAGCCAGCCTGGAAGGACCCCTTCAGCCTCACTTTCCCTTTGTGGAGGTGTTGCTAATTGGGTCGGGCAACAGGGGAAAGAACTGTTTCCAGGGCAACATTACTACAGTGTGGTGTGTGGGTGGTGGTGGTGGTGGGGGGGGGGGTATCTGGTCGATGGAAAGCTGGAAACTGAGAGCTGTCAGGGAAAAAAAGAGAAAAAAAGCCACACAGAGCTTTAAAGAAAAAAAAAACAGAGCGGGAAAGCCAGGGGATGGATTTTTCCATCCATTAAGAATCCCACATGTGACAACATTTCAAAAAGCAGAATTCACAAAGGCAACGGTTCGTGCCTATCTGAGCAGCTGCAACAACAGAGAGGCGTACCCAGAGACGATATCAGCCCTGTCGTGTCAACTCCTGTGTCTGACTCATGGCGCTTTGTGTTGTTTGGCTGTTTCCGCACAGAGTGCCCACCTGGCTCTGGTCGACGCGCTGATGATGGCCTACACGGTGGAGACGGTGAGCGTGGAGAAGGTGGTGGCGTGCCTGCGGCAGTACTCCACCATGTACCCCGACGGAGACACGCCCTACGACACAGAGGACGCCATCACCAGCTGGATGAATAAGGTAGCGAGTCCATAACTGTGCACTTACAGTACACTCACCGTTTCCCTCTGCCTCGGGTGATGGAACAGGGTACCCCATTGACGGAGGGTTGTTCGGTAGAATAACACCCTCAGGTGGATGCCAGTCTTGCCCCATGATGGCCACTGCAGGACCAAGCCATTAGGCATATACCTGACTCTGACCAGTTGGTCTTCCTCTTTACATGGCCTATTGGGTACATCAAGTTTGTCTTTGAGGGGTTGGACCAAACATCTGTGGTCACACTAGTTTAATATGAATCCGAATACATTCAGGCACTACTGATATTCCCATTGTAGGTGCACAGAGTTTTTCATCATTAAAGCATGCACTTTATTTATATTTTGTAGACTGGCATGTCTATTTCCCAAATTAATTATTAGGTTTTACAATTCTGTAGAAGCATCCGCTGCATATTGCTCATGTTCAGCTAGGTATTGTAACAATGTGGGTGACCTGTGTCTGTAGTTGTGATTAATCGCTGAGCAAGGTACTGGATCTTGGTTCCAATTATATAAGAAGAAATGGCCAACACCAACAAAAATGTCTGCAGTTATTTTACTGGCAGGAGACTGGAAATATGTACACAGACACACACAGACCAACCAAACCATTCATTATTCAAATCGCACCTATACTCATAGCGTGATGCATCACTGTCAAAAATAATACAGCAAGAGAAAAACAAATTAGATCTGCATTGTTCCAAACGAGATATTGAAGCAATAAAAATAAAAGGCAATTATCTTCAAAATTGTACTTCAGAATTGTCACTGTTCTCAGATGCCTCTTCTCAAATGAAAAATTCCAAATGACACTCTCTAGAGCGATCATCTATCACAGGCCCTGTCTCATCTCGCCTGTATCGCCCACCTCAATCCTCTAATCACTTCAAACTCTGTGTCCAGAAAGAAAATCCCTAGTCCTTGATTACACAAGGGTAAGGGACAATGCAGTAGGTAAACTGCATATTTTGTATCACAGCCTTTTGTGCTGATCTTCTTGCGGAGGTACGTAGACAGGCGGAGCCAGGCTAATAGTGAGCATGTGTTGTGCCAAAATCATTTGCTGTATATAGAGATTTTTATTGTATTTGTTTACATTGTTCAAATCATGAAAAATAAAATATACCGGTAATCTTTGAAAAACCCAGAGAGATAGAATTATTAGAATGATATTTTACCGTATGGTCATGGTAGTTTAGGTATTTCTGTATACACATTTGATTCTGTCTATACCCTTCCCCAGAGTTGCTTTTGTTTAACCTTTAGCAAACAGCAGAAGAATGTAACCTGAACCCAGCCTTAGCAGTGCTTGGCAAGTCCTAGTAATGGATGATGGTAACCTGCTAATTGTAACGAGTTTGTCCTGTTTATGAGTTTATGCTATACTGTGTAGATCAAAAACAAACCCTTCAGGGATAGATATATCATTTGTATATGGTGGTTTGCAGCCTTCAGTACAAATTATTTTGTTGTGTCATGGTAAGCGAAATTAATGTCACCTGCAAATCAGGTCACTAAAGGGACATTGGAACAAATTCAATATTTGTCCCTGCTGGTCATATCTCCTTGTGTGTAATTTTTCCTTTAAGGCCTTACTCGTGCCCATACTAAAAAGCTTTTTTGGAAATGATTTATGAGGTTTTTTCTCTGGTCTGGAAGCCCATGTATGAAATGGGAGAGGATTTGTTATATTTAATGCCAGTGACCACCACTCTACCATACTGGGGTATCTTCATCCCACACACAGACAGACAGACAGACTCATACACTCATGGGTGCTCATTAGAGAAGACCACACATATGCTCGGTGCTTCTGTGATGGCTTTACCAACTGGCCGTCCCTTTGTTATGTGGTCCTTTGAGAAATATGACTGAAGTCTGTCCCGCTTCGGCAAAGGATGAAAATGAGAGAACAATACTGAGTAAAACTGCCCCCTATGAAAATAATACACCGAAACTAAATCTTGAATTTGGCACAAAGGTATCTTTTTCCTCAAGATTGATTTTCACATATTCCATAAAATGTTTACAGATTTCATTGTCAAAGCTTTTTGCTAGAATAGTCACTTTTTGAATATCATATGACTAAAAATCTGAATGCACATGCGGCACATGAAAGGTAGTGGGTTGTGGAAATACTGCACACATGGATTCCTCCCACAACTGCCATTGAACTGGACCTTTCTGGAGCTTGTATGCAGCTGTGCTCGAGTCCTGTAATGAACCCAATCCATTTTCTCTCTTCTCTCTCTCTCTCTCTCTCTCTTTCTCTTTCTCTTTCTTTCTCGGTCCCCAGGTGAATGAGTATCTGAAGGACATCATCATGCAGGAGCAGCGGCGGAGGGAGAACCAGAGCGCAGAGCCTGCTGGGAGTCCACGGGTGAGTGACCCCAACCCCCAACCCGTCCTCTGCAGTCCCCTCGCTTACGGTCAGAACAGCTAATCAGACGTGAAGAGCACCGCAGAGAGGGACCGTCCAATTCAAAGTTCTGTGAAATCAGTTGTTAGTTAGTTGTTTGAACATAATTCTTTGACTAACCATGATTATCAGACTACACTAATATGGGTCAAATAAGCATGATTCATTTAATTGTTTAGTATGCTAAGGATGGAGTGTACTTTAGGTCAAATCTTAGATTGATATAAATAATATAGTCAGTGGCTAGGACTAAGTAGTTCTTTTTACTTCCTAAAAGGACAACTAGTTAAAAGTTGTTAATTCCAGGGTTACCTTTCCTAAGTCTTGCCTGAACAGGAGTGCCTTTGCCATGGCATTTTGTGTTATTGACTGTGTTGAAATTATTAAGCTGTCGTTTTGAAAAATGTGGTTAAACTCGCTGCACTCACAAATATAAGCCATACCAAAGCAAAAGCTCTGTGCCGCTGCACTCACTGTTTGCTGGGTACACAATCTTATGTAACTCAAAGCACTAATAGTTCAAGCTCATTGTCAAAACCATGAAACATATATCTGTGTGACCTGTGTAACACATTTAACTGTCACATTGCTAACTGCTCTTAAATGACTGTGTGTGTTTGTGTAGTCACCTGCCAAGAAGAGAGAGACTCTTGTTATGACGGTAGCTGTCAATCATTTTTTTGAGAGTGGTCAGCAGGCAGGTGTGTGTGTCTATGTGAACTTAACAAGGCTGAAATTGCCCTCTGCGACTAATACGACTTTCGACGTGTGGCCGTGCTTGAGGGCTGTTGTGATGAGTCATGGCTTAAGTGTGGAATCTGTCCTGTCACTCATTGGAGCCACTGGTATCAGTCTGATGTTCTAGCCAGGACTTAAGCAGCTCTGTGGGTGGGTGTGTTTTTATCCCTTCAGCCCAGCAGTGCTGACTGCCTACTTTAACAAAGCAGTCTCTGGGACACCTTGATGTCGTTGGACAGGAGCAGTTTGAGGTGTGAGCTATAAGTCAAGCCTGACACCAACACCCCCTCTCTGTGCAGCCCTGTGTAGCCAAGCAGCACACCCCTGTGAAAGTCAAGGCTATTTCGGTGACCTGGCCTGACCTCTCCATTCCCATGTCCACGCGAGCCCTGGAGACAGCCCTGAGCGATGCCCCTTCAGTGCCCATGTTAATACAGCCCAGTGCACAGGCAGACTGGTGCCAGATACCTCATCTGCCCTGGGATGAGAGAGAGAGATAGTGTAGTTTTGTCTTTGTTTCAACTCCAGTGGTGTTTCTCATATTGGGAAGCTGACTGCACTGATTACCTTAAGCCAAGAGCTTCATAGTATATGGTTGTTTGAGTCTGTGTGGGTGTCTGACTGTGACCGCAAGAGTCACAAAATTGCTCAATGATTTCACATGAAATAGAAAATCACTCAATTCAATGTTCTTACTCTATGTGTGTGTGTGTGTGTGTGTGTGTGTGTGTGTGTGTGTGTGCGTGTGTGTGCATGGTTGCATGGTGTGTTACTGCTCTACCCTGCCCAGTGTCCTCCGCTGGGGCTGCAGTTTGACACTAATGTGGTTTGTCAGTGTGCAGAGGCGGCTGTGCGTGCGTAGCACTGGCCCGGAGTAGTTCTGCACTGTCTGTCCCTGTCTCTCTCTCTCTCTCTCTCTTTCTATCTCTCCCTGTCCCTCTCTCTCTCTCTCTCTCTCTCTCTCCCTGTCCCTCTCTCTCTCTCTCTCTCCCTGTCCCCCTCTCTCTCTCTCTTTCTCTCTCTCTCTCTCTCGCTCTCTCTCTCTCTCCCTGTCCCTCTCTCTCTCTCTCCCTGTCCCTCTCTCTCCCTCTCTCTCTGTCTCTCTCTCTCTTCCTGTCCCTCTCTCTCTCTCTCTCTCTCCCTCTCTCTCTGTCTCTCTCTCTCTCCCTGTCCCTCTATCTCTCTCGTGCGCGCACATCCAAAGGGATGGCACCGGCACCAGCGACATGAACAGGAATGTCAGGCCTGTTACTCAACACCCGAAAGAGTCCACATGGCAATACACACACACACAGAAACGTTTGCTCACATACAGATGTGCACACACACACACACACACACACACACATACATATGAGGACAGCTCGTGGCAGACTAATACCCAACCGGTTATTTGGCAGACACCTCCACTACTACATGAGGTCGTGCTTGGTAGCGCTGGTGTTTTGGGAGATTTTTCCTCCCTCACTCTCTCTCTCGCTCTCTCTCTCTCTCTCTCTCCCCTCTTCCCTTAATCTGTTTTGCCGCCATGTGTTTACGCTGCCACGCAAATCGCATCATGTTTAAATCACAGCACTGTTCCAGCTGACTCCTGGGGTAAAATCTCTGGCCCATTTCTTTACCGACCCAAGACCCCCCCCCCCCCACACACACACACACACACACACACATACGCTACCTCCTGTAGAGAGAGAGGAAGAGAATAAAGGGACAGATCGCTTTCTCCCTCTGATGAAGCTGGAATCTGACAGGGGGCACACAGTCTGCAGAGTTACAGTAACAAACACCGTGACTGACTTCACTATGGAGTCATAGTCTAACCCCCCCTGATGTCAACACTCTGGAGCTGATCCCAGACCTGCCCTTGCCGTAAGAAAAGATCCTGCTCCTTAATCAGAGAGCAGTGCCGTGGTTGCGTCCAACTGAAATAGAATCAGGTTCGTGTTTTTTTTACGGCCTTTGCTTTGATGGGTACTTTGAAAACACAGATGTGCTGATGTCTTCAAAATACAGAGGGACTAAGAGCAACTATAAGCTCTGCCAGTGCTACCACAACCACACACACACACACAAAAAAAATATCCCAGACACTCGTGGGCGCGTCACTTTAAAGGCGATTGTAGGCCACAGGAAGTAATCCTTTTAAACTCGGCACAAATCCGTGAGCAGACGAATTGGAGGAATCTACTCTGGAGAGCTTGTCATTTCTTCTGGGGTCTCAGAAATGACAAGAACGGCAGATTGAAAGGCAGTTGCATTGTGGGAAGTCCTCTCACGCACACACACTTGCACGGGGGGCATTGGAGAGCCTGTCTGACTGACTCTAGTGTGTCAGTTTACTGGGTGTCTGTCTGTCTATCTGGCCCTTGTCCCTCTCTCACATGTGAATACAAGGACAAGACTAGGACCAGCTACGCTATCCGAAATGTCATCCAAAAGGAGATGGACGTTGGACTGAGTGCACCCCTTCACAAGCACGGATGCGCTGCTGTCACACGTTGGCACTAAACCGCTCCTCATCCCCCTCATCCAAAATGGCATCTGAGCTCTGCCTGTGCCACAAGCACCCCCACTCCGAACGTTGAGTGCTCGAAGGCTTTTCTCTATTCACCCATCTGGGTGGGGTGGGGTGGGGGACAGTAATTTCCGTCGTAAGCCCGAGGTTAAGTACACCTCATTATACCCTTGCATGGTGTCACGGTTCTTTTATTCCCGCCGTTGCCATGACGCCTCCATGGCTGCCGATGCCTCGTCCCCTCGGCGTCTAAGCGCGCTGACGTGACGCTCGAGTGCTGAGGTCTCTGACTCCCACCTGCTGTGAGCCCACCCCCCCCCCTCCAGGCGAAGGAGGGGAGGAGGAGACAAAAAACCTCCCTCGGATTTTAGGCACACTGTGGTGGTAATCACGGTGGCTTTGTGACTTTTTAATGCTGCCAGTGATTACAGATGCAGATCCAGATGCAGACTTCCTACAGATTGGGGTGCAGAGGTGCGCGGTCATGCTGGAAATTTGCCTGTCTAGTCTGTTAGTCTGATGCTTCTTGTGTGGGTTTTAGTGGGTTAGTTGGTATGCTATGCTATGTACTAACAGAAGCGGCATACTGTTTTCAATCTTTGTGATGGCTCTCAACATTTTGTATTTTATGCAGCCTTTATCTTGTTGGATAAATCAGTAGGTACATAAACCAAATATCAAATACAGCCTGATATAACCTGAGAATTCATGTCATGAGACCTAATAATATGATTCAATAATAAACCAAGAAAGCCTGTAAAACTCTATTATTTCATGACCAATGATTGTCTTCCAGTTTAAATAGTCACCATTTGAATTCTGTTCAATTCCAGTATTTAAGAAATGAATTGCTTCCTAATTGGTTTTGCCCATAGACCCTCCAGCTGTGAGCACAATCAGATAGCAATCACAGTCTCTGAAGGAGCACTACTAAGCAGCTCCAGAACTGTCATGGGGAAAATATGCCTTCCCATGGGTTCAGCTGTGCTTACAGGGACTGAGATATTTCCCACATGGTGCTTCAGATTTCAGTGTGATTTTTTGTACAGACATTCTTGTTATTGAGTTTGAATAGAGGGGAGGTGTACCTGTCCTCCCTTGATAAGGCGTGTCTGAATGTTTTGTTTGACATCAAAGAGGCTGATTGCATCAATGAGAGTGGTCTCCCCCAGATGATGGGATTATTGTCTTTTGTTGATACTCACTGCTGTCTTCCATCCTGCTTTCTCGTTTCTTTGGGTCTGCTGAAGTCTCCAACCAAATGGTATTGGAAACTGGTTCCTGTAAGTCTACTGAGCAACCTAATTTTTAGACTTTGTCTTTCATCTCCTCATGTGTGCCCATCTTCCATTTCCATGACCACTCATTGTCTCTGATTTTGTCCTATTTCATCGTAAAGCTGTGGTTGACCGTCATTTCTCTGCTTATTGCGCTCTCTGTCCATTTCATTATGTGGTTCGTTTCCCAGAGCACGGACCATAGTCTCTGTCATGGTAGATTTAGATTTCACGGTGCACTGTGGCATTTTGTGATATTTTCATTTTGTAGCCTGTAGATGTAGACCCTTCACATTCTAGCCTATAATTAGAGCTTGAGTCAACCTTTCCTGTTTTTTTCTTTGTTTTTCTTTCTTTTGTTTTCTATTTGCCTGTTTGTACGTCAATGTAAGAGAGCATCTGTGAGTGTGGGTGTTCAATTTAATGTATGAGTGTTCCATTAAATCTTTGTTTTGAGCTTGTGTGTGTGTGTGTGTGTGTGTGTGTGTGTGTGTGTGTGTGTGTGTCTGTGTGTCTGTGTGTGTGTGTGTTTTTAAAGATGACTGCTGGAGTGCTAAATGCCAATTTTTGCAACCCCAGGCGAGGTACAGGAAGGAGCAGGTCTTGCCCAAGACAGTGCCGTGGATCCCCCCAGTGGACAACCTGCTGAAGGACAGCACAGACGGCTGCGCCCTGGCTGCACTGCTGCACTTCTACTGTCCAGACATCGTCAAACTGGAAGGTATCAGCCCACCCAATCACTCCTCTCTGATCATATGGACCCTTTCAAGAGAGTTCCATTATCAGCATCATAGCTGGCCCCACAAGACTTCCTTTTTAACATTCCATATGTTATCTTAACCCTTAAAGGTGTACTGTCACACCGGTGTGATGGGAATGTTGAGAAATGAACGTTCTAAAGAATATCTGGGTTCATTGAATTCAACATAGAATTTTAGAACCTTCAATTGTTGCGGAACTTAGAATGTTCAAAAACCTACACCTTTAAGGGTTAATGCAGAGGAAGTAGATTGGGGCCCAAATAGAACGTTCAAGCATTGTTTTTGTTTTTATTGTTGAAAGGGTCTATATGAGCCTTAGGGTTTTTTGAGCAACATAACAACTGTACCACATGTCACTAACATTGACAACTATCCAACATTGTCCAATAATAAATCCTAATATAGAATTGAGATCATGGACGGGCTGTTAGATACCCTTGGCCTGAACGGTGTTTGTATGAATCAGACTGACTCTGGTCGCGGGTCATCTGTGAGTTTTCCAGTTTGCTGGGCATTGAGTGGATGGGTTCATTACTCTCACCCACACCATCTTCGGATGATCGTCTCCTGTCATGTCAACACCCCCCCCCCCCCCCCCCCCCCCCCACACACACACACACACACACACTTTCTTTAGACCCCAGCCTGCCCTCTTGCCCTCTGTAATGTGCACACCCCAAATCACATTAGTTGCAATGATGAAGGGCTGCTAGATGGACTGATAAGTGTGGCACACATGCTTCTCTATTTAAAGCCCCCATAGAGTAAACAAATGAGATAATTGTGTTAAAACAACCGAGTTTCGTTGTTCCTCATTCAAACCTCTCTGAGTGGTATTTAAATAACGATATTAAGCCATCAGTGTTGTGATTGGCTCTTGGCCGGCCCAAGGCAGGGTTGAAATAGGGCCGTCCACGTTCAAAGGTAAACAGTCAGCACGAGTTTGGGGCCAGTGATTTGACAGGGCACTGTTCTTCTTCTGTCCTCCCCCCCCTCCTGTCTGTAAATACTGCGTCTCGTGTCTCTTTGTCACGTGCAACCTGTCGTCATCGTCGTCCGCAGACATCTGCCTGAAGGAAAGCATGTCGCTGGCGGACAGTCTCGCCAACCTCCAGCTCGTCCAGGAGTTCTGCAAGGAGAACCTGAACCGTTGCTGCCACTTCAGCCTGGAGGACATGCTGTATGCCTCCTCCTCCATCAAAGTAAGTTCCCTTGGCTGTCTTCTCACATGAGAGCTGTCTCACATTTGGTGTTTGAGCACGTGCACTTCCTGTTTCTCACAGTACCGGTGTTCACTGTAAGCACTCCGGCGTATTATGTGTCCTTGGAGAGGAAAAAGCAGCAAGCGAACAGCTTTCCATGTTTTCTGATGGTAGCTTAAGCAAAGGAAAAGTCAGTACTGATGGATTTTTAATTGAAGTATACATTTTAATGAGAATGAATGAATTCTGTAGTATGTAGTAAAGAACAGAAAGCTACTAACACTGCTAGTGCGTAGTCAAATGCAGATACCACAAGCAGAGTAAAGCTTTCAGTATTAAAATCCAACACAGTTATTTTCAGACACGCTTCTTTACACATACTGTAGATCTGTCACCGTTTATGGCCTGTTGCCGCCTGCTGTCTGAATAGACATGGATTTGACTGGAAATTTCACAAGGGCTGGTTTGTGGGAGCGAAGACATCTGGCAACAGCGACTGATTTGTGCTTGTTTTACTGCGCACACAGTGGAATGATCAGTGGTCACTCAGTAGAGTGATGCCTTTCTGAGTACCTCCTTGTACCACACGCTGATGTATAAAATGCTAGTCTGTTGCCTTCCTCAGATTTTTGTGTTGTCCTGCAGTGAAAAGTGAGCCCCCACTGAGGTTGTGGTCTCGGCGATAGGTTCAGTTTGACTTTACCCACATCACAGGAACCACGCTCCTTGGCTACAATCGCCATTTTATGGGTTTGGACCGGGTAAAGGTGGAATATTTTTCGGTGCCGGCTGGTGGCCGTACTGCACACCAACAAGACCTGTCAGGTCAGGCTGCGGTTCTGATTCTGTGCCAGATTGGTTGGGTAATGTGGTTGGCTAGAACTATTGGTGGAAAAATCATTGCTGTGGCATACACTCTGAAAATACTGTTTGGGACATGATGTTTTTTTTAAGGATTTTTGAGGGAGTGTATCTTTCGCTCTCTCTCTCTCTCTCTCTCTCTGTCTGTTGTTCACATTTACATCCCTCTAAATGGACTGAAATGCTGCCAGTATCCGTGTGTTTAATTTCTATTTCACATCTCACTTTTTCTCATGTTCTGTAATAAAAGCTTTCATTTAGAAGGTGTTGACGTGTTGTTGTTGTTGCTGGAGGCAGAGGGGAGGAATGGACAGTTTGTTTCTCTCGACCTTGAGAGTTGAAAAGTAGGTGTTGGTGGTATTAAGTATGTGTTCAACGTCCATGTTCCACATTATTTAGTCATAGAGGCATACATAAAGAACTTTTTCCTCCAAAGTCTTTCCAAAGTCTTCTTAATCCCTCTTGGACTTTGCGCTGGGACTTTCAGAGATGTCTTTTCTGCAAAGCACTCCATAGTTCCGTGTCAGTTCAGCTTTGCCTGAGAAAAACACTGTGACTGCTTAGCTGCGGTACATGACCACTGCTACCACAGCTAATGTCATTGCTCTCCCCTGGAGCCCTATTCACCGCGCCTAGCCGCAACTGTATACTCCCCCCCACCCCCCACCCGCGGCAAGCTGACTCCCCGATGAGGTCTCGACCTCCAGGAGGGAAGTTATCCCTCTTACCCACAATCCCTCAGCATGCTGACAGGTCAGCTTCTCTGCATGCACTGCAGACAGCATGATGTTTCGCTCAGCTGGGTGCCCTGATGCAAATCGGACCTGGCTTCGGCTGTCGGTTCGGCTGGTTGTCTGCGGTTGTCGGCCCACTGTGTGTGTGTGTGTGTGTGTGTGGGGAGCGCGTGGTTCAGGACAAGGTCAGTGCAGACCGGTGCTGGTATCGGCCTCGGCAGATGGGTCCATTCGCCCTGCCTGATGCGCTTTAGCCTGAAATCAGTCACAACTCAGAGGAGTGTGGTGATGTCTGTAGTTGAAGCCTGTTACGGGGATACTGCCCTGAAGCAGCTCGGTCTCGCTGCAGTGTTGCCTCGACTCTCTCCTCTGGCTCAGTGCTGGTTGTTCATACCGGACAGCATGGAGGTCAGAGGGACAGATCAGACAGGATCTGCAGAGTAATCGTTGGCTTCTCATTGCTCCCATGCAGTTTGTTTTTGTCTGGGCCCTCTGAGGCCTCTAATTCCACTAATAACAGCATAAGCGCCTAAGCGGCAAAAATGTGTTTAGTCTTATAACTGTTTCAATACCAGTATTGTTTCAATGCTAGAAGCCCCATTTTGGTTCACTTGTAAGATAACTCAAAATGAATGAGGTGTGTGTATGTGTGTGTGTGTGTGTGTGTGTGTGTGTGTGTTTGAGACATTCAATGACAAAAATTCAAAGCTGCAACCTTGACCCAGTTTCCTTGAATCTGGTACCCCAATCTTCATCACTCTAATGGCTTTCATTATGGAGATGTGTCTGAGTGGCGAGGCACTCAAGGGAACTATGTCCTCTAAGGAACTCTACATACATGCATACAGTTTATGCTCACTATGTATACACCATATCTGATACATACAATGTGTCTGAGGGTGCATACATTGCCATATTGACACACTCGGTCAGATATCTCTCTTTCTTTGTTATTTATTTGCTTGTCTTTCTATGTGCTCTATATCTCTCTTTCACACACACACTTTATATCCACATGCATAGAGATTCAGACATGCCCACACGTTTTTTTGTAAATTGTTTTTGTGAAATTTTTTCAATTATTAATATTTATAGGAATTATTTAAAATAAGCATGCTGGGTTACGGGTCCGCTGGCGAGACATGCCACTCCGTCCAGCACCTTGTTTTTGTTAGACTTTGTTTGTAAACTCAGGGCCTTGCTGTAAAATAGCTTAATGCTCAGTCAATTCCCCCTGAATAAACAATGGTTGATAACGTTTGCTACACCACACCTGGATATGAATGGACACAATGGGTTTCAGAGTTGTAAAGCATGGCATTCCAGGCAGTTGAGCAGTGGATGGTAGGAGGATGATTTCTGTGTGTCGTATATCTCCATCTCCCCCTGCCCCCACCCCTAGTCTGCAGGGGAGTGGAGTGGACGTAGCGGTGTGTGTTGCAGTGCTGGGGAGAGATATGGCTCACCACAGCTCATTTTTATAGGCCGTCGCCTCTCTCTCCCACCTAATCATTCTGTCTGGCACCTCTTCCACCGGGTGCACATTTAATCAGGCGCTGTTTAGGGCCATATTTGTGGAAAGCAGGGTCATTTAATGTGGGTGATTACTTGGTGTGTCTTGATTTGTGTGAAAAATGTCTTCTTTTTGTCTCCTTCACTGGACTCACCAGTGGGGCGGCTTCTCTCTTAACTGGCTTAGCGTTCGATGGCCACAATCTTAAAGCCAGTCCTAGTGTTTGGTCTTAAATCCCCCCCTCCCTTGATGGCTGTCTAACCTAAGAGCATCAGGCCCTAATCAGCCAGCCGGCCCCAGTGATTAACGACATCAGTCGCCGTGTGAGTAACTGAGAGAGGGTGTGGAAGAGCTTGTTTGAATGGGTGGTGCGGCTACTGCCGTCCATAAAAAGGATTAGCTAATGGCTTGCTTTGTGTGAATGTCAGTAGTCAGCCTGACCTCCAGAGGAAGGAGGGTCCAGTTAAATTCCGTTTCCCCCCACCCCCTCAAATTACCCCACGAGGTGCCCATGTGGTGGTGTGAAAGCCGCGTGCGGGCGCATCAATAATAGCTTTTGCACCTAGCGTTGCAAGTCAGTGGACAGACAGATGGAGGGGAGAGCGGGTTTCGCGCCGCGCCATCTGGGCAAGTGCCCATTCTGGCTCGCCCTTGCCACGGAGAGCCACGCGGGGTAAGCGGAGCTGTCATTTTGATGTCCATTGTTGTCACGGGGAACGTGCCACTGTAGAAATTAGCTTATTGATCTGTTTGTTTAATTTCGGAGACATGCTTGTCAGCACCCTGTGAAGTAATTGAACAGAGTTGGTACTGTATGTGCATTGTACATTGAGTCTGGTGATTGGTCAATGATGTGTTTTAATTTGAGGTTTCTGATTCAGTTATGTTAATGAACTGGTTCAGTGATCGTAGTGTTGGCTAGTATGCCAACCCCAGCAGCTTACTGTACAGAGGAGAGAGTGACTTTGTGCAGTGGAGGGGGCAGTCTGTGAAGGGCATGGACCAGCCTGCTGTAAATCTTGGGGGCTACCTAACAAAGGATGCTCGCTGTGTCAGATGAAAACTGCAGCGACTGCTCTTTCTGTGAATCCTTCCCCAAGACTGCTGCTATTCCTCAGCGTTTCCATTCAACCTGGTGAACATAGACAGTGCTGACATGAGGCTTTTCCCCTCATTTTTCTTTGTGTCTGCATGTGTGGTTTATGTGTGTCTGTAGTGTATGCATTTGTGCCATTTCCTCTGTCAGTTTTTCATTCTGATTTAGCCTATATGATGAACTGACTAGCTTGTTAGAGGAGATGAGTCGATGTCTAAAATGTATGATTAATCTCCCCAGTGCATGCTTAAGAAATGCTTTCCTTGGCTCATTCCATTTAGAGCTAGATTAGGTTCAGATTATGCCACATTGTCTAAATCACTAAATCACTTTAATAGTGCTTGTGGCCAGACCACAAACCAACTTGCTTATTTAAAATCCTGAGAATTTTTCTTGGCCTCAATACGATACGATTTTCTAAATGTATCCAATTTCTTCTAAAAGAGTAGGGCCAAATGCAGTATATTTTGCATTCATGGTGTAAGTAAACATATTTTATCCTTGTACAGACCTACTAACAACATTTAGAAATGAAGCATACAACTTTTATTCAGGAGTATGCGTGTAGAAAATGTATTTGTACAAGCTTCACCACACTTTGCTTTTGTAAAACAAGAAATCCATCAGATCAAGTAAATGATTAAAAGTATGGCGTCTCTTCATGCACATGTCTTGCTGGTTGGAGAGACATCTTGTGGAAATAGACAGGCATTGCAGGTCCCATCTGAAGCGTATACCTGTGTGTGGATGTGAGTGTGTGTGTGTGTGAGGCACTGACCTCCAGCAAGATGTCTTCATGTGTTTCTTAATCAATGATATCTGTTTTTATTACAGAATAACTACTTAGTGTTTATGGCAGAGCTCTTCTGGTGGTTTGAAGTGATGAAGCCATCTTTTGTACAGCCACGCGTTATGGATGCTGAAGGTAACAATGCAAAGTATGAAAGAAATACTGCCTGAAATAATGTCTGCTTTGGATGTGAAGCCTCATGTTTTTTTTTCTCTCTTTGCTGCCCCAGAGCCGGCTCCATCGCTGAAGAAGATGCCCTCAGTGCCCATCTCAAATGTTACCAAGAGAAGCTTCATGGAGAGACCTCCAAGTCCAGACAGACCCAGGTAGATTTGTCTACCTTCACGTATCCATTAATAGCTATGTCACTAAATGCATTTAATCCATTCTCAAAACATTGAGTTGAAATGTGAATTTAGTAGTTCTGCAGGACCATTTCTGTTTCTAATATGTGTTTTTATTATTTCCATATTAAAATCTTCTTATGAAAAATCCTACTTTTTACTGCTTCTCTTCTTTTATCTCTTGTTCCCTGATTTGCTATTAAATTAATTCTCATTTCTTTACTCCTAGTCTGCCCCTCAGGCCTCAGCCAAAAACATCAAATTCAGGTAAGCCTATTTCTGCTCTGGGAGGCTTCAGGTTCTCATATTTCTCAGCTGAATGCCCAGTAGACTCTCTGGGGTATATCTGACCATTGTTTGCATTGTCACACAGGTGAGATAAAGCG
The DNA here is from genome assembly GCF_046254945.1 of Alosa pseudoharengus. Classification (NCBI taxonomy): domain Eukaryota; kingdom Metazoa; phylum Chordata; class Actinopteri; order Clupeiformes; family Clupeidae; genus Alosa; species Alosa pseudoharengus. Next base: position 31,803,299 of record NW_027468576.1, on the reverse strand, counting down.
ATCCACCTCCATGTCCTTTGTGGATGGGTGCCTGGGGACCTGGCCAAAAGAGAAAAGGTGAACACAGCAATCTGTCTATTGATGCTCCTATCCTTAAATGAGCTGCCCAGGGATGCAAAAAAAAATTCAGCACAAACTGACAAATAAAGTTTATTATAGTGTAGTTTATTATATCGTATCAATCTGAAATTAGCCCAGAACATTCTATACATACAGCAGTTTGATGTCAAATGGCATTCAAAATCAAATGATCACAGTGTTGATGGCAAATTTGTGTAATTAAATTATTTCTGTTTGTGCCGTTGTTCTTTATTCAGGGCTGCTACACATGGGGTTTCTTTTGACATCCCCTTCGATAAAGACGAGCCAGGTGAGGTCCCCTCAGTGCCCAGCAAAGGCATGACCAGGTCAGCCAGCACTGAGGGCCTGGGCTTCAAGGTCCACCACATGCCCCGAGGCCTGAAGAGGAACCTCTCCTTCCAGCCCGTCAACGGTACAAGCATGGGCATCGAGGAGGAAGGCTGCCCGGACAGCCTAGCCGGTATGGAGCCGGACAGGAGAGAGAGAGCGCCACATCCCAGAATGCATCTTTCCTCCTCTAATGGGCTGCCATTGGACGGACATGGGAACGGCACGGCCACTCCGAGCATAGAGGAAGCGCTGGAGATTATCCACAACTCCCAGAAACAGCAGCAGCAGCAGCAGCGCAGCCCCCAAGCCGAAGGCACCAATCAGGGCTTCTTCCTCCACCTCCAGAGCCGGCTCGACCTGGACGCTAAGGCCATGGCTGAGGAGGGTGACCTGGACTCGGTTTCGTCCAAGGGTGCAGCGAGCACCGACACCACTGAGGTGGACACAGGCATACACGTGCGGACGGAGGACATCCAGGAGACCCTGGACGAGGACTCCTCTCTGAAGGACTGCACCGTCAGCATGGACCTGGACATGGACCAGGACTACGAGATGCGGGCCAGCCGGAGCCAGGGCTCCGTCAGCCCGTGTCCCAGCAACCTCAGCGGCAAGTCCCCGTGCAGCAGTGGCGGCTCGCTCACCCCCGGCGGGGTGAAGATGACCAGCTTCGCCGAGCAGAAATTCCTTAAGATCACTCAGCCCGAGACCAAGGTCGGGGCAAGCTCGGGATCTCCAAAGAGCGCCCTCGATAGATCGGAGGCCGCCCAAATCCCCCATTCAGTGTCCTGGGCCCCCACGCCCGAAGAGAGCACTGTCCACAAGCTGGCCCCGCGGGACCCGGCCCAAGCCATGGCGGCCGAGATGGTGCAGCTGCGCATGCGTCTGGAGGAGAAGAGGCGTGCCATCGAGGCCCAGAAGAAGAAGGTGGAGGCCGCCTTCACGCGCCACCGCCAGAAGATGGGCCGCAGCGCCTTCCTCGACGTGGTGAGGCGGAAGGGCGACGAGACGCCCTCGCCAACGAAGGAGGAAGCCGGGGACGGCAAAGCAGCCGCCGAGGGCGGCGTCCTCCGGCCGGACAAGGCTCCGCAGCAGCCTGCCAAGTCTCCCGGAGGCGAGGAGGGGGTGACTGAGGCGGACTTGCTGGAGTACACGCGCTCCATCGAGAAGCTCAACGCCTCGCTCAACTTCCTGCAGACGGAGATGCAGCGGCTGGCCCAGCAGCAGGAGGTCATCATGCAGATGCGCGAGCAGCAGTCCTGGGTCATCTCCCACTCCCCGCAAAAGGGGCGCACGGCCACGTCCGCCCGGTCGTCCGGGTCCCCGTCGCCCGCCGACTCCCCGCGCTCGGCGCACCGCTCGCCCACCAGCATCAAGCGCAAGTCGGCCTCCTTCCACGCCAAGACCACGCGGGCACCCAGGCCCAACGAGCTCAAGATCGCCCCCTTCAGC